>NC_070604.1:47976522-48104022 GCF_027172205.1 Podarcis raffonei
CCACATGAAAATAATGTGCTCTACTGCCATTCCCAGTCCTTGATAGGAAGTCATGACAATGTTTTCAAAAGTCTACCTTCTTGGGTACATTTCAAATGTCATGGGCCTCATAATCTCTGGATCGAGATGAAATGACATAGAATCTTATCATGTTGGCCCTATCAGCTAGCTTTCAACTGACTGCGTGATTTAGGGCTGAGTGAGAGAGTGTCCAAGCTTTGAACTGCATACACATTTCAGCATAAATATTTACCATCTTGTGTAAGGTGAAGACAGGGGTCATTTCCAGGGGGGCAGCGGTAGTAAGTATGGCCACCACTCACTACATGGGGAGACCTTGACGTTAGTCAAAGAACTGGGGGGATGCACACAAGAGTCAAACCCAGGCAGCAGAAAACATCAGTGAAAGAAAACTGCAAATACTGTAAATCAGGGTAGAAGAAAGCAAAAGACATGAAAGCAAAGACATTTCCATTTTCAGCTAACTTCCTTTATCCCCCCCCCCCCCAGGTTAAGCTGCCAATTCTTTTTACAGAACCCTGCTCTTGTGCATTTAAGAGTAGCTTAAATGACAAAGAATTAGGGGGTGATCATATTTATCTCCATGCCATGAAACACTTCAAACTATGATTCTGGGGTCCCTTGGGCAAACCGCTCATTGCTCCTCCTCCTCTGCCTCATCATTGCTGCCACCTGATTGCTTGCCGGACAGAACCAATCAGTAAGCAGTAAGTGGCAGCTGCTTTTCCTCCTCCTCACTGCCAATGTTCCTTGCTTGCTCACCTTCTCTTGGCCAGAGCCAGAGGCAAAGGACCAATCTGGTTGCAACTGTGAAAGGGAGGAAGAGATCCAGGACTCTCTTAACAGTACGCTCCCCCATGCTGGTCCTTGATGCTTCACCTGCTGATCAAGTGGCTTTTAAAGGCACAAGAGAATGACAGGGTCCAGGTTCATTTTTCCCCCTTAGGCCACTGTCAACCCTATGCAATCTCTATCTGGAAATTCTAATGTCTATCTTCAATATCCACTTTTGTTCTGGTTCTTTTATGATGCTTCCTAAATTGAATATGACATTCCCATTACCAGAATCACACCAGTAACTTTGGTACAGAAAGTTTCGTCGCACCTTCCGTTTTTGCTGAACAGGGATTTACAAAGAATTTTAATAGGCCTATTTGTTGCCACCATGGGTGTGAATATTCTCACCGTTGCAGATGTTGAGATGTGACCTGTAAACTAATTAATTCAGAGTGATAGCACAGTTGCTAAATCCACCTTGCTTTTAGCAGCCAAACCTGGACTACAAATAGTTTTAAAGTACATGAAAGAAATGTATATAACGTTTTACCTTTTTCGTTCTTGTTAAAGCAGAATAAACAAGCTGGACCTCCAAGAATATATTGTAGGATACCTCCAGCCCCTAAAAGTAGAGCAGTGCTCTTAAGGGGTTTTGAGGGAAGGGCACAGGAGGAGGGTGTAAGGGGGTCGCAGCACTTCTAGGGCACACCACTAGGACTTCCTTCACTTTGCTATGTAGTTATAGAGTTGTGTATGTTTCCATGTCTGTGGAATCCCAAGCTAGAAACTGCTCCTTTATTTTGAGGCAGCCCCATTTTCACTTCCAAACTGAGCTGGATCAGACCAAAGGCCTAGTAGTCCAAAAACCTGTTTTCACTGCGGCCAGCCAGATACCTAGGAGAAGCTCACAAGCAGCACCCAGGTGTCACAACACTCTCCACACTTGCAAATCCCAGCAATTCTTATTCAGAGGCCTACTGCCTCTAGCACGGGAGGTAGAACATAGTCCTCATAGACCAGGGTTTGATTCTCCACGTATCTATGAAGCTCACTGAGTGAGCTCACTCGTCTCTCAGCCTAACTTACTTTACAGGGTTATTGTGAGGATAAGATGGGGAAGTGAACCATCTGCACCACCATGAGGAAGGAAATAAATTAACTGAATAAATAGTCTCCGTGAATTTGTCTACTCTGCTTTTAAACTGTTAAGATGCTCAGTCACTCGAATTCACTATGAGAGGAATGATATGCTTGTTGGCACTGCATAAAGGTGTGCTGATCTGGACACCTCTGAAGATATCATCGCCCTGTTTGACATGACTTCACCCACATTGATGTGATGGGTTGCAACTGTGCCAATTTGGGTGCCTTTCGAGATATTGCCAAACAACTTGGTATATGGGTTCCCAAGGTGGAGGAGGTGATTTTTACCTACATTTGGATGCCATCGAATGCACTGAGCATCAGCATGCATGTGTATGGGAGCACACAGCCTCAAAACTCACCAATTACACTATCCATTTAAAAAACCACAATATTTTTGGTTTCTTAGAATTCCCAGGCAGCACTGGGCACTTTTCAGTTTTATGAATATTTTTGCTGTGTCTTTGTTTTTAATCACTGGTGTGGTTTTGTTTTTCCCCCTGCGTTGTACATGGTCCGAGGTTCTGCTGAAGAAAGTGTGATTCCTAAACAAAGTATTAAATGAACAATAAAAGGCAGGCCTGCATTAATTGGCCTTTGGTGATGACCCAATGAAAGGTTTGTGCAGAAGGGTTTGTGCTCTTAGGCTCACCATTACAAGTCCCCACAATCGTGAACTTCTGCACTGTCACTCTTTTAGATCCATCTCAGCCAACATCTGGTCTACAGGGATCTACTGCCTATAGACATGAAAGTTCCATTTTCTGACCATGCATGGCTGATAAGTGGGGCTTCCTTTAGCAAAGCTGGGGTGGAGCTGGTAGGAAGACATTTGAATAGGTAAAGAAAAGGTGGGGTAAGAAGGTGGGGTAAGGAGCAGCTTGGCAGGTGGCCCCCACTTCTGTTTCTATGTAAGTTACGGTACATTTATCGGTGAGAACTAGGATAACCAACATGTTGCCCTCCAGGTGTTCTTGGGTCCAAATTCCCATCAGCCCCTCTGTCCCAGCCAGGACAGCCAGTGATCAAGGTTGCGGGGAGTGATGGGAGTTGTAGTCCAACAACTTCCAGAGAACAATGTATGGGCTACCGCTATTCTTAAGACACCAGCTTCCCCCACAGACAGCATCCACTCAACAAGGTAAAAGTTTTGGGGTCTTTGTATGTTTATATGGATCCCAAGCAGAGGAAGGGAAGGTTGTCTCCATTCCTTTAACTCTGAGACAATTCAGCACTATGATAATGCAAAGCTCTTTTGGGGGAGGGGTGATGAAATCTCTTCCGTCTATATGACTAGTTTCCTAGGGAACCGAGGAGACAAGCAATGTTTGGGAGGCCATGTGTATTTAACTGGAATGCACCCCCCAAAACTCTCTCTCTCTGTGTCACTCACACACACAACGTAGCCCCACAACTGATGAGTACTTAAAACACTGTCACTACAGGATGGTATGTGATCCAACTGGAAAAGCAAAGTAAATGCTGGTCTTATTCTGCCTAATTAAAGTAAATTAGTTACAGCAACTTGCTGTCAGATTAACACAGGTTCAGGCAGACGGCTGGAATTTATTTAAAGAGTTACTTTTTGTTGTTTATTTAAAATATACATTAGTTTGCACAAAGTCTTTGCTGCATCTGACAGCTTACAGCCTTGTTCCCATAAGAAGTGTCTTTATTGGCGGGGGGTGGGGGTCCAGTTTGTTCTTGTTATTATTGTGCTGCAATTGATGGAAATTCTTGTCAGTTTATAAAAGCCTAGTTGATCCCAACTTTCTGAGACACTCCAGGTACTTGACAACAGATCCATAAACAATCCTCCCCAAAATGCATACAGAATCAAACATAAAATAAAATGTAGTTCACCTGAAGGAGGAAAAAAACCACCAAACATAATTTTCTCCTTTGCTTTAAAAGCAGTTGCCATTAAATATTTGGTCAAATGTTTACTTCTGAAGTTTACTATCTAGAATGACTCCCATTCATCCTACTTTCTCTTTTTACAGAAGTTATTCATTTGAATGATGAAAATCAGCATGTCAGCTAAAGGGGAAAGGTTTTTCTTTTTTTAGTAGACAGAAGCCCAGACTTGTATTTGGCTCTGGTGTTCAATACTGTAAGTTGCTTCTGGATAGAGCTGGGAGAGAAATTTGATTTTGTTTGCATTTAAAGGCAAACCTACCTAATTCACATTTTCTGAAGCAATACAAGAGTCAAAACAGAGACATTGTTTGCAGTATCCACTTCTTCAAGTTCTGGAGTGTAGTTCTGCAACCACATGTACAAAAATGCATATACTAAATTAAAGTGTGCATAGAAATGCATTTATTAGTGACAATAACATTCCAAAATGCATTGTATTGGAGGAGAAATGCATATATTAGGGAAATTGTATACAAACATTTCTGAGAAATGTTCAGAAAAATGTTGATGAATTTTCATGAGGACTTCTTTTGTGAAAAAGGGTGGGACTGATGTGGAAATGAAAACTGAATGAAAGTTTGTAAAAATGAGAAACAAAGGGAAATCCAAATTGACAGATTTCCCCATCCTAGCTGTAGATCAAAGATCAGGTGCAGTGACTGCCATACTGTTGTACAGCAGGCTGAATTTCAGAAGATGCAGTTTGTCATACATTTGTATGACAAGTTGGACATATTCTAATTTCTTCTTCCCCAGAGCTTCTAAAGACAGGGGAGCACTTTGCTTGTTATCATCTTATGAAGTATAAAGCTAACATGATAAAGATTTAATATGAGAGGCAAAGGATCCATAAACATACCAATATTTTATGTAAATGTGAGAATGCACAGCAGTTATCAACATGCATATAATGCATATAATGTAGGAGTTACATGGGACTGCCTTGGTTCTGCCTTGGCTCTGCACAACCATATCATCACCTGGGTTGTGGCCCATGGCCAAAAAGGCCTAGCTCTGCTCCAAACCAAAATTCTGTTAACGACGCCTTACAAACTGGAATGGTAGGCACATCACAGCTTCAAAGTACATCTTGCATCCTTACACATATTCTTCTCTTGAGTTTATTTCCAAACATCTAGTAGAATGCTTTCTGGCTTCCTACAAAAGCTTTGTTCATGTAGCCTGAGCACTATCTTGAAAAGCGTAATGAACAAAATGACAGCTGATTGTTCTGCAGAAAAGTAATTTTGTAAAAGAATGCTTACCTCAGAGGACTGTTCACACCTACCACACAGTGTAGGTCAGAAATAGCCAGATGAATAAAGCTGCTGCAAAAAGAAAAAATTAATCAAAGCAACATTATTTACTCCTCCTTTCAAAGAACAACTTTTAAATTGCTTAGGAACCAGTTTTCAAGCTAAATAATTGGAAATGGCCAGTTTTTCAATTCTGCCTTTCTCAGTGCTATTGCATAGCTAGCATTTTACTTTATCTGCATTTTTAATCCTTTAATCTTTACCATTTTATGCTTGCTTGCTCATGAGATAGTTGAATTCACCATAACCATTTCAGTATGGTGAACTCACAGGGGTGAAGAGCTCATTCATCTTACATTTTTGCAGATCTGTATTTACATTGTAAACACCCATTCTTCATTTGCAGCATCTTCTCTGACTCTGAGATAGTACAGAAAACTTTTTTCGTTTAATCAGTGCCCCTGAAGAAAATTCACCAACACAAAAAGTGTTGGGTTCAGTAAAGTACATATTTGTGTGCATTTGTGGTTCCCTCACTCATCTTTCTGTTGCCATCCTTTGCGTGAGCATCAAGGTAATTTTTTTCAGGAGCCTTGCAGCTGGCTATGAGCCAGAGGGAGGCAATGGAGTTGGCTCACAGAATTTCAGCAAGCACACAGGGATGTAGTCACACCAATCCTCCTTGCAAGCATTTGACCAGCTTTGTAAGCATGTTTGATTGAATGCTCATGACATCCCTAAGGCATGCAGAAAATAAGAATCTACAGCTGTGAGCCTTTGCCTAGCTTCATTTTATAACTGGCAACATATTACATGAACTTTAAGACAGAGCTGCCCCTGTCACCCATATCAAGTTGCATGCAAGGTGCTCTGGGAACTTTATTGGCTAAAGAGCAGGACTAGAAATCCAGCACATAGCCATAGTTTCCCATTATGTGCAACCCTGGAAACTATGGTTAATGGCTTCAAAACAAACCAAGGATATTGCTCCATGGTCCAAAGTTAGCATGTTTGGAAGCCATTAGTTGCAGTTTCTGGGTTCACAAATGGGGAGCTGTGCTTAAGTGTTTGCTCAGTCACATGCGCAAAGGGGGGACCGAAACGGCTGCAAAGGCACTCCATGAACCTGCTTGATATCCTGGCTTGATAAATTAGCATTTGTGGCTTGGTACAGATGTGGCCTGTGTCTATTTCCCCTTGCAATTTTGCTGGTGACTACTATGCAAGCAGTGGATGCTAGACTTAGCTTTCTTCTCTTCAGGCACGTCACTCTGTGAATCATCATGGCATTAACCTGCACCTAGATTGCTACAGCAACCAGAAGCGTGGTACAAATCAGGCTGTTCTACTTTCATCATGGTTTCATAACTGTGCCTTGGGAAATCTTTGTAAAGATGCTGAGCTGTGTGAGGGACTAGACCAGAGAAAGTCTTCTGGAAAATCATAAGCAGAGCCGCATGGATGTCATATATAACTAAGTCTTCATCATGTCTAGATGCCATAACCTAGCCAGAGCTGGAAGAGACTGGGAAATGTGTATTGGTCCTGAGGAGCCAGAACCAAATGTCTTTGTTCCCTAGCTTGGCTGGAGTGGAGCAGACAAAGCTTGGCTGGAGTGGAGTGGACAATGAGAGCAAGAGGACAGCTCCCATTGGTGACTGAATAGGCTAATCGTGAGTAGGGTAGAGGGAATGATCAAATGGCTAAGCAACAAAATGAGTTACTTGTTACCAAGCTGTATGAGCCAGAATGCATCATAGGGATTCAACGGATAAAATATTTTAACGTAGAAATCCAGAGCAGTCATTTTAAGGCTTGGCCAATGGTGGTATGTCTGATGAAGTCTTCAAGGTCAATTCTGCAAATAACGTATTTCTACAAACAAAATTTTTTTTTTAGTGCAAATGAAACTTTAATAATTATAGTTTAATAAGTAAGAAGGTCCTCTGTCCAAGATGGTATAGCCTGGTTTTATTAGGCCTTCTATGCAACTTTATCTTTTATCTTTTTTAAAAAAAAAAATATGCATTGAAATACAGTGCAATAAAAGTAGGATATAAATCAATACAAAATAATGAGAAGGTACCAAAGATTTCGCTGAAACTCTATATTTTATTAATTTTTCCATACAATCATTTCACATTAACAAATTGTAATACATTGCCAATTTTTTTGACTTCCTTCAGCTTCTCTGATAATCATTCGAGTTCTAATTTTTTAGTACACATTTCCCAATTTCATATTACCTTTGTGCTTACCCCCATCTTATATTCTGCTTTTTTGCAATATTTCTTAATCTGTTACAGAGCTTCTTTTAATGCCACTAACGTTATTTCGTTATCACTTATACTTTCCCAATAATCTGTTAATTTTTTCCAGTCCTCGATGAAACTTTGATCTCGCTGATATCTAATCTTCCCTGTCAGCTTATCAAGTTCTGCATAGTCCATCAGCTTTGTTCTCCATTCCTCCAACGTTGGTATTTGTTCTTGTTTCCAATTCTGGGCCAATAGTATTCTTGCCGCTGTCACTGCATACTGGAAAATTTTGTAGTCCTTTCTATTTATTTCATTCCCTATTATTCCTAAAAGAAAAGCCTCTGGTTTTTTAACAAATGTATATTTCAACATTTTTTTCAACTCATTATATATCATCTCCCAGAAGCTTTTCACCTTCTTACATTCCCACCACATATGAAAAAATGTACCGTCCTTTTCTTTACATTTCCAACATTTCTTACATGTTTTGTACATTTTTGCTAATTTTACTGGTGTAATGTACCATCTGTATATCATTTTCATAACATTTTCCTTTAATGCAGTGCATGCAGTAAATTTAATACCATCCTTCCAAAGTTTTATCCAATCATCAAATTGTATATTATGTCCAATATCCCTGGCCCATTTTATCATAACTGATTTTACTTCTTCATCTTTTGTATGCCATTCCAACAATATTTTATACATTTTGGATAAGTTTTTATGTTCATTATTTATTATTTCTATTTGAAATCTAGAATCTTTTTCTATATATCCATATTCTTTAAGGTCTTTCTTAAACATTTCATTTGTTTGGAAATAATGTAACCAATCATACATAAATTCTTTCACTTCTTCATATGGTTTCATTTTCCATTTCCCCCCTTCTTTAATGATCAGATTTCCATATGTAATCCAATTCTTTCTCATATTAGTTTTTTTAACAGCCATAACCTCTAATGGCGACAGCCAGTGTGGAGTTTTTGCTTCCAGTAGGTTTTTATACCTCTCCCATATTTCTATTAATGATCCTCTGAAGATGTGATTTCCAAAACCTCTATGGATTTTCTTCTTTCCAGCCCATAGGTACGCGTGCCATCCAAATCTGTTGTCAAAACCTTCTAAGTCCAACAGTTCTGTATTTTCTAATTTTATCCATTCCTTTAACCAACAGAGACCTGAGGCTTCATAATATAATTTCAAGTCTGGCAAGGCAAAGCCTCCTCTTTCTTTTGCATCCGTTAATAACTTAAATTGAATTCTTGGCTTCTTTCCCTGCCAGATATATCTTGAAATTGTTCTTTGCCAATCTTTAAAAACCCCAGTCCCCTTGATTATCGGAATTGTTTGATATAGAAACAGTAGTTTTGGTAGCACGCTCATCTTTATCGTTGAAATCCTTCCCCAGAATGATAATTTCATTCGTCCCCACGTATCCAAATCTTTTTTTATCCCATTCCACACTGGTATGTAATTATTCTGATATAAATCTATATTCTTGGGGGTTATCCATATACCTAAATATTTCACTTTTTTCACCACTTCTATACCTGCTTGCTGCTGTATCTCTTCAATTTTTTCAGAGTCCATATTCTTAACAATTATTTTGGTTTTTTTCTTATTCAGTATAAATCCTGCCACTTGACCAAATCTCTCTATCTCTATAAGTATGTTTCTCATACTTTCTAAAGGGTCTTCTACCGTTATAACCAGATCATCGGCAAAGGCTTTCACTTTGTACTCATTCCGGCCTACTTCAACCCCTTTTATTGCCTCATTTTCCCTTAAAGATTTTAGAAAGACCTCCAGTACCATGATGAATAACAATGGTGAAAGTGGACACCCTTGTCGTGTGCCTTTAGATATCCCAATTTCCTCAGTAATCACATTATTTACAATTAATTTAGCTTTCTGCTCCGTATATATTGCTTTAATTCCGTTGAGAAATTCCGCCCCTACTTCCATATATTCTAAACTTTTCAGCATAAAATCCCAAGATATGTTGTCAAAGGCCTTTTCCGCATCAACAAATATTAACATCGCTTGTTTCTCATTTCTGGCAGTCAGATATTCCAAAATATTGATTATATTCCTAACATTATCTCGCATCTGTCTGCCAGGTAAGAAACCCGCTTGGTCCTTATGTATAATATCCTTTAATTCTCTTTTCATCCTTTTCGCCAAAATACTCGCAAATATTTTGTAGTCTGTGTTGAGTAACGAAATAGGCCTATAGTTTTTTACTTGTGTTAGATCAGAATCTTGTTTGGGGATAAATGTGATAAATGCTTCCTTCCATGTTTCCGGGATTTCTTTTTCTTTAAGAATATTATCCATAACTTCTTTTAGGGGCAACGACAGGATGTGTTTCATCTCTTTATAATATCTTGCTGTAAATCCATCCGGGCCTGGAGCTTTCCCTTTCTTAAGTTCTTTTATAGCCTCTTTTATTTCATCTAATTCAATTGGGGTATTCAGCCTTTCTCTTTTTTCTGTCGGGATCTTCTGCACCATTTTTTCTTTTAAATACCTCTCTATTTTCCTCAAATTATTTTTTTCTGTTCTTTTATATAGATGTCTGTAAAAGTCCAAGAATCCTTTTCTAATGCCTTTTGGGCTGTCAATTTCTTCTCCCTCCACGATGATTTTATTAACTGTGCTTTGTTCTTTTCTTTTTTTGATTTGCCAAGCTAGCCATTTTCCTGATTTATTCGCCGATTCGAAATTCCTTTGTCTCATTTTTTTTATATTCCATTCCACCTCTTTGTTGATTATCATCGCAAATTGTGTTTGTAACACCTTTATGTTCTGTTTTATTTTCTCATTATTCGGTTTTTTGACCAATTTTTGTTCATTGTCCATTATTTGTCTTAGGATTTCTTTCTTACCTTTCTCTCTATTTTTGTTTTTGATGGAATTCTGCTGGATAAAGAATCCTCTCATAACCGCCTTACTAGCGTCCCATACTGTATTGATTTTCGTGCCTTTGTTGTAGTTATTAGCAAAATAGTCCGTCAAAGATTTTTGAGCTTTCTCCACAATTTTTTGATCATCTAGAAGGCAATCATTCATTCTCCATCTGAATGTTCTTTCTTCGTATCCTTGTAATTCTAGTTTTATTGGACTGTGATCTGATATTACTCTTGGTTGAATTTCTATTTGCTTGATTCTTGGAGTTAACTCATTTGAAACCCAAATTTGATCAATTCTTGACATTGACTGGTTCGGATCCGAATAAAATGTAAATTGCTTTTCCAGCGGGTGTCTCAATCTCCATATGTCTATTAAGTTGCAGCATTTTACCAATGAAAAAAATGTTTTTGGAAGTTTTCCTTCTTTACTAGTTCCTGCTGCTCTTAATCTATCCATTTCCAATGACACCACTCCATTCATGTCACCCAGTACAATTATCTTTTGGTCTACATATTCGAACAGCTTTTCTTCCAAATTTCTGAAGAAATCTACCTTATTTCCATTTGGTGCGTAGATCCCGACAATTATTATTTTTTCGCCTTGCCATTTGATCTGTACCGCGATAATTCTTCCTTCTTCATCTTTGAAGATTTGCTGGGCATCAATTTTACTCCTCATGTAAATTACCACTCCTCTCTTCTTACTTTTATCAGAAGAAATGAATTCATTCCCTAATCTTCTATTAATCAAGACTTTTCTGTGTTTTTTTGCCACATGCGTTTCTTGTAAACAAATTATGTCCAAATTTTCCTTTTTTAAATGCTGTTCAATTTTATTCCTTTTTTTCCTGTCATTCATTCCATTAATATTCCAATTCCAAATTTTTAAAGCCATTTTTACTTCTTAAATTAAATATAATCTTTTTTTCCCCTCCAATTTTATTGTTCCTCTACTTCCTCTTCTTCCTCTTCTTCTTCCTCGTCTTCTCCTTCTTCCTCTTCCTCGTCTGTTTTCTTTCTTCTCTCCTCTTTTTCTTCACCTGCTCTTGTGACCAGTCCTCCTAATGCTATTCCTCCTACAGCTCCTTTTTCTTCTTCTTCTTCTGTTCTTAGTTCTTTATATTTTCTCTGGAACTTACTTGTCTCTTCTGGACTGGTCAGTCTATGTTTCTTACTTTTGTAGAAGAATGAAATTCCTTCAGGAAATTCCCATCTGAATTCAATTTTATTTCTCTTGAGGATTTGTACAAATGCTTTGTATGGCTCTCTTCGTTTCAACAATCTTATTGGAATATCTTTAAAAATAATGATGTAATTCCCATCGATGTTTAGCCTTTTTTCTCTATTTTTTTGTAATATCTGATTCCTCATATCTCTGTCTTTGAACGTAATTAGACAATCTCCTGGTACTTTCCGTGTTTTAACTGATTTTACTCTCAATCTGAATGCGCTTTGAACTGTCTTTGCAAAATCTTCCTGCTCCATCTCCAACCATTGTGCCAATTCCTTTATTAGTTTCTCCTTGATATTCTCTCCCTGTGTTTCCGGTATTGCTCTCAACCTCAAGTTGCCTTCTCTCTGTCTTAATTCATTCATTGCAATCGAGTCCAGAACCTCCTCCTGAGTCTTATTCATTTCTGACATATCTGTTCTCATCTTCTCTTCCTCTTTTTTCATATCCTTCATTTCTAATTTTGTTCTTTTCCATCCTTCTTCTAGTTTCTGCGTTCTTTTAGTAACCTCTTTTATTTGTCCTTTAAGCTCATTCACCGTTTCATCAATTTTTTTGTCCATTTTACCAATTCTATTATCCACCTGTTCCAATTTAGTTTCCAAATTTTTTTCACTTTCTTTAATTTCTGCAAACATCTTCAATATTTCTGCTCTAAAATCTGACTCTTGTTTTGACCCTTTCCTGTCCCCTGGGGTTCCTTCCCCGGATTTCTTCATCCTCCCCCACTCTCAATTTTATACACCAAATAAGGTAATATTCGGTTTGTTACTATCAGCCAATATCACATCAAACAATATCAAACAGTATCACAACAATTAACAATTAGTCATTTCCCCCTGGGAATCAGAAAGGGTAAAGTCAATAAATCCAAATGTTATTAATAGAGGTAGGATGGTAGGATAGTACAATGGTCAGATGGTACGACCCTTCTCTTCTCGCCACCACTTAGGCTAATCCTTCTTCTGCCACCAATTAGGCTATCTCCAATTAAATAAGGGCAATCAAAATCAAAATAACCAATCCGCAATAATCCAAACAAAGGCGTCGATAAATATATAAAGGAGTTGGTCAGTTATAATCCAAAAGTCCAAATTTTTCTTTTCTTTTCTTTTTCTTTTTTTTTTTAAGATTGTCCCAAAAATTATATCCAAATCCCTTCGAAAATTCTTCCCAAATTGGAGGTAGAAGCAAAGAAAAGCTCAATTTTGCCAAAAAAAAAAGAGAGAGAGAGCAAAAAGAAAAAATTTAAAGTTTGCCAAAACAGCAGCAAAGTCCAGGGAGAGAGTCTCTCAACCGAAATAGTCTTGATCCAATTCTAATTAGTTTCCAAGTTCAGATAATTCCAAATTTCAAATAATAAAAAAGAAAAAGTTTAACCAATTCTAAGCTTGGGGATCAAAGATTAATATACCGGGAACAACCGTCAAAAGTAGCCAGTTCCGAAAAAAACATGTTGTAATTCCCTGTTTGCCCACAGGGTTTTAAACCACAGTCTATGGCCGATTTTTACTTATTCTCCCCAAAGCTTATAAAAAAAAAACCAGAGGAGAGGCAAAAGCAAAATTATTCTCCTTCTACCAACAACAAAAAATAACAAAACGAAGATACAGCAACAAGAGACTACCAAAAACTAACAAAAATTGTGTAATGGCGTTCAAATCATTCCTTCTTCTCTGTATTCCAAACAAGAAGCATTGTTCTATAAATAGTAACAATGGAGTCTTAAGCTCTGTTGCGCAGATATTTAAGCAGTCACAGATTCCAATTATCACGTACTCCTCCTGACTCCGTACTAATTTCCTCGAGGGCTTAAGGTTTCTACCTCCCTCCTCTTTTTTTTTCACTTATATTCTCACTATCACTGCAACAGTTACTTTAAAAAAGTAACCGTTTTCAAAGTTTTCAAAGGGGCAGGGAGACGGAGCCGCTAGCGGCAACTCACTTTCGATTTCCAGCTCCGCTTGCAGTCCTGCGTCTATGCTGATTTCAGAGAAAACCGACCTCCGTTGTTTTAGCTTTCAATTCCGGATCCTTCCTTCTGCCGAATCAGTTCTTTTTTGTTTTAATTAGGTCCGAATTTCTTATAATTTGAGAATTGAGCACTCCCCCTGCGGACTCGGGGCTTCGCTTTCCGAAGGCAGCAATGGCTTCCCTTCAGCCCGCTCCCCTGCTCGCCGTTCTCTTCGCTCCGCTAGGAGTTACCTGACGGCCGGGCGGTTAGCGTTTCGGCTTCAGCGGGAACCTGAACTCCTGGACCTCCTCCAGAGAGTATTTTCGGGGGCTACTGCGCCCTGTAGCACCCCCTTTTCCTTCGGAAAACCCGGGATTCTCTCAGCGGAGAGAATCCCCGTCCGCTCTGGTGTCGGGCTCAACCGGAAGTGCCGGTACCAAAGATTTCAAAAGCATATCAAAGAACAAATACAGGTAATATGGTGGTGTTGTTGTTGTTGTTAAAAAAGCTCATACTGGTTTAAAATTGACTTTAACAAATGTTAAGATCTGAAAGTCTGATATTCATATAGCCACTAAATAGATATCAAGAGATTCCAAATGTCATAAGGAAAATGATGCTTACATGCCTGAAAACTGAGTGGGAGAACTGTACAAATAAAAGCTAAGTATGTAATTAAAGTCTTAGCAACAATTTTCTCCTCAGCAGGTGGAAGCTGTATATTCATGTAAAGCTAACAATTCTGTGGTGTTTGTCACTGGCAAGCTTGGCTGGTGAAATGGTTAGCCGTTCTTGGGCCATGATCCTAAGCACATCACTGTATTGAAATCAATGGGCCTTCCTTCATAAGTAAATGTGTTCAGGACTTTCAGTTACAAACAGGAATCCTAGCCTGTTGGTGTTTTTGTTTCTTCAGTATGAAGTGCTGGATTTGATCTGCAAGTCCCATGCACAGGTTGGTTGAACTGGTTAATTTAAGTACAATGCAAAACATCCCTTAAAAGGCCTTGGTTCAAAGAAAGTCTCCTACAAAGCTACAATATGCTATCAATTACCACAAACATTTTGCACAATACCTGCTCTCTCTTTGATAGCTTCCTCTCCCTCCTGCAGCAAGTGGTGTAGCAAAGTTGCATGAGTCATCTAGCCCTATTAAGTTGTTCAGTGCCTCCCATTTACCTGCTGTCTGTTTTGGGTACACTGTGGTCTGGAAAGCTCACAAAGGAGACAAGGAGGGAGAGTTGTCTTTTGCTGGACTCAGTGGGGTTTGGTTCTTCAGCTCTAAAATAAGATGGAGTTTCTGACCCTCTGAAATGTCATACTATGAGAAAGCACAGGTTATTTTATGAGAAAGCTCACACAGCCAAGGGTAAGCCACTGGTTCCCTGGGCCAGAAATTGGCACATCACATATCATATTAGTGACACCATTTTCTTTAAAAATCTAATTCCACAGTGGAAATTGCTGGATTTGCAGCCCTCAACACGTCCTTCAGTCCATTTGTCCCTTTCAGTTCCTTCCTTCCCATTCTTTTTCTTCCTTCTCTCGTGCTTGGATGATCACTCCAAATGTCCTCAGTATCCTCATTTTCCTTTCCTCCCCTCCAACTTTGTATACTATAGCACCACTCTTGTCTCTTTCTCTCTCTAACCACCTCCCACTCTCATGTGTGCTCATGCACTGCACATTCATGGCTCTACTGCTGCTGACGAAAGTATGACCAGAAGGTGAACTGTAGCACCCGTGGTCCCCAGCCCACAATATAAGAACCACCACTTTAGAGAATGCTTCATTCATTTATGCTGTTGGTTCAATTTAAAAACCTGCTATTCATCATACAGATCACAGGGTTAGAGCAGATACCCATCATTTGCAACAGGGGTGTGGAATCTCAGGCCTGGGGGTCATGTGTGACCCCTCAGGCCTTTTGTGTCTGGCCCTTGGGACTATCCCTAGGCCATGCCCCCTCTATAGCCACACCCTCTCTCTTCAGGCCACACCCCTAACAACACCTGCTTTGCTGCCTCCTTGAGTATGTTTGCCTGTTTGGAATGTGGTCCTTGAATGTGGTGCCTCTCAGCCAGATGTGGTGCCTCTCAGAGACATGTGTGTGAATGTATGTAAAAACTCGCCTACTGTACAAAGGTATGATTCACTGATCCACCCACTGGTATATGGCCCCACTGTTATGGACTAGCTACGTCTTCAAGAGTACCCCACGTAGAGCATGTTACAGTTATCCAATCAGGATGTTAGCATGGATCACTTTGGCAAGGCTTTCTTCATCCAAAAACAGTCATAGCCAGTAATAGCCAGTGCTTTCCAGTGAAGCCACTTGAACTTCCAGTGACAAAGATGGCTCCAGGAGCTCTCCCAAACTACAAGCCTTCTATTTCAAGGGAGGTGCAACACCATCCAAGACAGGCCATCTACCTATTTCCCAGGCTCAAGAACCACCAATGCACAGCCTTTCCATCTTAGCAGGACTCATCTTCACTTTATTGGCTGACATCCAACTAAGCAATGGTCCAGCACCCATACAACCTCTTCTGTTTCAGGAAGAAATAGTGTTTCATGTGCATATTGATAACACTATTTTTCAAAGCTCTTGATGACCTCTCCTACCAGTGACTTCATAAACAGGGAGTGGTGGGGACATCGTTAAACATGAAATCTTTGTCACATTTAGCCCCTTCTGGACATGTACAGCAGATTGTGGATGAACTGTCTGTCTGTAATGTTTTCTTGTACCTTTCATGCCAGACTTGCACAGAATGTGCTGCTGATGTCCTGAGCACTCTGTAATATGCTTGATTATTCCTAGTAAGCAAAGGCTTTTGCCTGCTGCTCTTATGTATTATCCTCTGGTTCTTTGCCCCCATGCCTTACATAGGAAGAACTGCGTGGTAACAAGCATTGTGCACTGCTAAAGAAATTTTTTAAAACCCAGCTGCAGCACAGATAGCTGGACAATCAAACCAGTCTAAAGACTTGGCAGGGTTTGGGGTGGGGGAAATGGATGTGTATTTGATATTGTTTCCATACAAGAAGCCTAGGGCTGTGTGCATGTTGCCAGCTTAAAATGTGGGTTCATTTTATCAATTCATATTGAAGCTTGTCTGGGGAAAACACATCAAAATGCAGTCTTTCATAAGAAACAACAGGGTAGGTACAAGGTAGGTATGACTTGTGGCTAATGTCATGTGTATACCGCTTCCCAAACCAGCAGTGGGAACGCACTAGATGCAGAGCAAGCAGGAGTGCTTACACAGACCATGTAGATATGCCCTGAAGCAAGTTTAATACACATATCAGAAGGCACACTGCCCATGCAACTTTTGGCTTTTATATTCTAAAAGGCAGCAGTACAGCTCAGGAAAGCAGAAAGGAAAAGATGCTGACTGAGTTTAGCAATCAACCTTTTATATATTTCAAAGTTGCTTCTCCTATTACAAAAGCAAATTCTGCAGATGTGTGCCAAATAATCTCTTAGCTAAAAACCGTTCTGCCCTCCCAACCATAGTCAGAATTTTATTGTGGATTTCAATAATGCCAGAATAGGATTCTGAGAGTTCAACCATTACACCATTTTTGCCAGACACAAACACATTTGTTTTTCATTTGAACTTTTAAAAAATATCGCTTTATGATTTCAAATATTTACCATGGGGCAGGAAATCAGAAATTAACATATTTAATTTACCATCTGTTTTAAATCTTTCTGCCTACACAATTGTCAGCTATCCAATCTACTCCCCCCCCCTTTTCCTTTTCCTTTTCCTTCCCAGGTTTTTATTTTTGCTGGCTCGCTCAGTAAATACATGGCACGCCGCTACAGGTGCAATTGTTGGGAGAAATATACCATGTAAACAGATGGTCAGGTAATTCTACTACTGATAGGTCCCCAGTAGAGCCATTACTAGCATCTTGTTTCATCCCTGGTCATTTCCCCAGTCATCAGTTAACAAGACAGGGAAAATATACTGTGGTTGACCAGCTACTTCCAGGTTGGCAAGCACATCTCAGAGTTGCTAGGTAACCTACAAAGGCTCCTTCCAACTTCCATCAAACAAGGCAAAATGGTTGCTGGTGGCAGAACAACTAACTCCAAAGTAGGTTTAAAATATTACAGATATTCACATTCAAAAGTGAGCTATACTCACCAAGGTTCAAATGGAGTTTGCATGTCTTGAAAACTGGGGGAAAACAGCAACCCTAAAATAAGGCCGTTGGGTTATGTGTGTGAAAAACATCTTTGTGAAGAAACCTAGTTTCACAAAGATTTCTACAACAACAAGCTCAGTTGCATTATTTCTCATATTATTTACATTACATGATGTGAATCTATAGGAAATTATACAAGTTTCATAAATATTAAATGTCACCAGGAAAGACAGTACAGCTGTTTTAAACTAAAGCAATTATGTGTAATACGACCCTAACTGAAATGCTTGTTTTAAAATGTCCATGTCTGAACATGTATATTAGAAGGCTTTGTTTCAATAAGACAAAAGGAAGCCGCAGAATTTAGTTTATTTTTAGGTAAAGGTATATGCTTTTGTTTACCCAGACATGTAAAGCTGACATGTTTTAATGTATATTTTAAACTGTTGGTTTTATTTCTATTTTGATTTTTTAATATAAACCCAACTTGTTTTAGCCTTGGCCTTTATCAACTATTTTAATACACATTATCTATCTTTTGTAGACTGCTTAGAGGTTTTATTTATAATCAAATAAATAATATACAAAATAAATTAAAGAAAATGAAATATAGATGACACAATGCTATTGTACAGCTTCTTATGCTTCTTGCAGCTGGATGCAAGGAGAAGTGGTCAGCTATCATTATGCTGCAATCAGGTTGTCAAATTTTTCCCACTTTGCACTGATTGGGATCCTAATTAAATAGGCACAAGGGGCTGCCAGGAAAGATAAATGTCCTTCATCTGCTTCTGTAGTGAGAGCCCAGCACACATTTTGTTCCAAAAAGGCTGAAAGAAGACAGGACACTACCTTGGGAAGTGCTGACTCTAATCCCCAGTTTGTATGTTTTGCTTGGTGTATTTTACTTCCCATCAAGGACTTTGATTCTCATATCTGGCAGCACTGGAAGTGAAAAGCTATAAACCCCAGGAGAAAGTAACTCTAGTGTTGTGAACTATTAGCAAAAAGGAAGTAGATGGGCATAGGTAAGGGAAGTTGAGAAGGTTGTGAGTGCTCTGTAGTGAACACTGGAAAAGAGGTATGAATCTGGACAAAGCCTTCTGCCTGTTAAATAGGACTAATTGTGACTCGTCAGAGCACTAAGCTACAGACACAAGCAAAGACTGTCTGACAGCATCCTGGATCATTGTACACCAGGAATTGAGACCATCTGTCTTTCTGATGCTGTTGGATTCTAGTTCCCATCAGTCCCAGCCATCAGGGCCAATGGTAAGGGATGAAGGGAGCTGGATCCAGACAGCATCTAAAGAACATGGCTCTAGTATCTTGTTGACTATCAGTAAGCATATATTCAGGAAAATCAAACGCAAATTCCCCCACTTGCATTAAGAGAATTGGTAAATGACTTCTCAAATGACATTTGTTAGTGTGGGCTCTTGCCTTTGCTAGAGTAGAGTATGCCACTGTTTGACCTGGCACAGAAAATGATGACTTCTAGGACTGAGCTTTCACATCCATTAAAATCTGAGTTGCTTAAGCTTAGCCAATTTTTCAGTTAGGCATGTTCCCATTTTCCTGAAGAGTTAATTGTGTTTCCCCTGTAGTTCTGGCAGTGCAACCAGGTATTCTGTGGGAATGTTAAGTTTTTGACTTACTTTCAAAACTGGCACAGAACACCTGGAGGAGGCAGTAGATGTAAAGCCAGTCAAAGTCCTTGCAGTCTCCACTCCAGCACCTTTGTTTTAACTTGTGCTCTAGAGCTAGCTGAGTTGCTGAGTGTTCAGCTCAAATAAATCCGCATGTTGAGACTGTCAATTAGTGCCAGTTTTGATGACAGCTTGTTACATTTTCCAAAAGGTCACCTAGATATTCATCTTTTCTGGCACTCTGTCGGAATCGGCTAGATATAAATAATACTTCGCTGGGATTTGTCAGCAGTGCTTTCACTTTATTTAGCACAGTGCTGGGTACAAATAGCTCCAGATTTCAAAATATTTCAAACTCAGGGTGTTCTTTATCATAGACTATATTTAGTGTCCTTATGTGCAATGGCTGATTGCAGAAGGTTCATTCATCCAGTCAACAGATTTTAGCAGCATTTTTCTCCATGGTTGTTTGCTGAGTTGAAAGGGAACCTTTCCTGTGCCAGAAAAAGACCTAATAATTTACTTGAAGATTACCTTACCAATCAAGATTATCTTAAAAATAAAGATATTGGATTGTATCCTGTGCTGTCATGTGCAGATAGATATGACTTTGATTCATCTTCCTTTCCTCCCCTCTGCAGGCCCCATGTACCCACAAAATCTGCTTTCCCACAGACATCTGGCTGGCCAGAACAGGATTCTGAACTAGATGGGAGAAAAGCAAGAAGACCCATTGCACCAGTGAAGTCTTACTCACACAGTGTTGGGTTCTGTGCATTGTAGATTAACAATGCAAATGTTTCAATGTCAACCTGCCAATTACATTCTGGAAATTAGACTCCTCTCCTGTTCTTCTCAACAAGTACACTCATTCATTGATCCCATGTGAAGTCTCTCTAACCCTTGTCGCCTCCACTGCACCTCCCATCAAGTTATTTCTTCTCGGCTATCTGCTTATTAGTGCTTTCCCTTTCCCTTTCACCTGGGCCGGTTGCTCCATGACCTCCATGTCTCCCCAGGTTCTTCTGATTTAGAAGTTTCTGCTCAAGTACAACCTACCTTCTTGCTTGGCTTAGTTGTATTCCAAAGGCTACTTGTCGTTTTGTGAAATTTGCATTGCATTGAGTTTTGTTTGATAGTGCAGTTTCATGTTGTTGTTGCAATTTTAATTGTAGTAAACTTATGGATTCCAACCTGTCACTGGCTAGGAATGCTTATGCCCAGCATAGACTAGTTACTCAGATATAGCCATTCCTGGCAGCGATAGCCTGGCCTCAGCTGTCCATGCTCTAGTGACCTCCTGATTGTACTGCTGTAATGTGTTCTACATGGGGCTGCCCTTGAAAGTGGTCTGGAGGCTGCAGCGAGTGCAGAATGCGACTGCTAGAATGGCAATTGGGGCAACCTGATGGGACCATGTGACACAGTTCCTGAAAGCACTGCAGTGGCTTGGGACCCAAGTATTATTATTATTATTATTATTATTATTATTATTATTATTAATTTTATCCTGCCCATCTGGCTGGGTTTCCCCAGCCACTCTGGACAGCTCCCAACAGAAAATTAAAAACACGATAAACATCTAACGTTAAAAACTTCCCTAAACAGGGCTGCTTTCAGATGTCTTCTAAAAGTCAGATAGTTCTGTATCTCTTTGACGTCTGATGGGAGGGCATTCCACAGGGTGGGTGCCACTACTGAGAAGACCCCCTGCCTGGTCCCCTGTAATCTCACTTCTCTCACTGAGGGAACAACCAGAAGGCCCTCGGTGCTGGACCTCAGTGTCTGGGCTGAACGATGGGGGGTGGAGATGCTCCTTCAGGTATACTTAAGGTATATGCCTTCCCCAATACCAGCCATATTGGACCCTATGATAGGCAGGTGAGGCCTTGTTGATGTCGCTGCCATTAAAGGATTTCTAACTGTAAGCACTTTCAGATGTTTTAAATTGTAATTGTTTTTATAATGTTTTAACTGTTTTATAATGTTTTTGCTTTGTCCTTGTTTTTAAATTGTCTATCTGATGACCACCTTGGGCTCATTGGGGAGAAAAGATGTGCTGTAAAGTCAATAGATAGTAGTAATCTATTGTAATAATTTGTTGACTAGTTTCCCCATTTAGCAGAATATTCATGACTATTCCCATGACATCACATTAACTCAACCAATGACAATTTCCGAGACAATAATAAGATTGTTTATTTTTTTTAAGTGACATTTTCACTGGTATGCTTATCATTTGCAGTGGTTTTAGAGCACTGTAGGATGATTTATCCTCCCTTACTAGAGCAGCCCTAGTGCCACTTAATGGACTCTTTAACTATGATTCACATCATATAGGCACTGTAGCCTTTGCCCTCAAGAGGCACCAAACAGAATCTGTTGCTTAGCAATGGCGGCCTTCGTGGAAATTAGTTTGAACTTCAAAAGCACAAAACATCTCTTATTAGGCATGGGTTTCAAAATAATGAATTCCTCAGAGAGTGCTTATTAGGATCAGTGTAGAATCAACCTGCCATGAGCACCAGCAACAAGAAAGGTCTTCAGCTCCACATTAGGAGGAAATTGACTATAACTTCCTCTGCTTGTAATGTTATGTCACTAAAATGTGCCAAGCAAACCTAAAATATGTGGTGAGAAATAAGCTGCACCAATCAGTAAACTGCGGAAGTTAACCACATGGTTTTGAAATTATTTATTATAAAGAAAGAGTAATCTGGTAAAGAGGTGGAGCAACAGTAATTGAAGAAATTAGTTAAGCATGAAATGAGACAGAACTAACATCCATGGAAAAATTAAGATACACCCCACTTACTTAAAAAGGGGGGTGGTTAATAGGTTCATATTTTATATAGCAGTGACATGACCAAGTTTGCTAAAGACATTTAATATGTGATTCAGTGCAAGCAAATGCAAAGTGATGTACTTTGGAACAAAAATCCCTAATACACTGGATTTCACTAATGGCATCTGAATTGGCAGTGACTGAGTACTGCTGATAGTTCAATGAAGACGTCAATCTAGTGTGCAGCAGCTGTGAAAAAGGTGATTCCATAATGTGAATCATTAGAAAAGGGTCCATTTTCAAACTGTGAATATAATAACTTACACAAATGTTTTGTGTGACCACACTTTGAATATTGCGTACAATTCTGGTTGCCGTATCTCACAAAGGATATTTGTAAAGCTGTAAAAGCGCAACCAAAATGATCAAGGGGTACTAGAACAACTCTCTCATGAGGAAAAGTTGCAACACTTGGGACTTTTAAGCTCAGGGAAAAGGAAAGAAAAGGGAAACATGCTGAAATTATGGGGAAAGTGGATAAAGAGAGGTTCCGTCTTTGTCTCTTTTATAATACTAGAACCCAAGGTTATCCAACAAAGCTAAACAGTGGGAGATTCACAACAAAAGGAAGTGATTCTTCAAGCAGTGTATATATTTAAACTATAGAATTCACTGTAAGATATAGTGATAACCAGAAACTTGGAAGGGGTTTAGATGAATCCCTGGAGGATAAGGCAATCAATGACTGTGTGTTGCCTCCAGTACCAGACATTGTGTGTCTACAAATCCCAGCTGCTAGAAATCACAAGTGGAGATGCAGCTGTACTTATGCCCTGCTAGTAGGCTTCTCACAGGCACCTGGTTGATCACTGAGAATCAGATGCTGGACTAGATCTTATCTTATCTATCTTATTTATCTGACTCTTCTTTTGTTCTTAAATTTTACAAATGGTTGCTTAATCCCAGTGGAATCTTGGCTACCTCCCATTACAGAACAGCTCTTATCTTTTCTGATATTCAGGAGAAGAAAGTAGCACAAACAGAAAGTTGAGTGAGTCATAAAGGTCATTGTTTTGTGTAGAAAATGAATCATACAACATGATACAAATGCCTCTGGCACACATTCTGTTTACTTTGAACAATTTTTAATTACTCAGCTACAGCTAGATGAATGGCAAGCTCTAAAATCTTCCAGAGACTGTGGACATGGAGCCACTTGGAATTGTTAGTGAAACGCTGTGACCATGATGAAAGATACAAATTCCTGTTAAGTCTTCTGGTTGATGCACAATCAATTATCCGCTTTAAGGAGGAATCCCACACCCTTTTCTACAATGGTTATAAGCAGCACTGCTGAGACCACTTATAAAAATGTTTGTCCTGGTTTATTAATCATTTCCTTTTATCCTACGGCATCAGCCAAGATGCTCTGTAAAGATCCCAGGTTCAGTCCCCAGTATCTCCAGGTAAAAGGTGGTGGTAATGGGAAAAACCTTTGCCTGACATCCGGGTGAACTTCTGCCCACAGGCAAAACTCAGCTAAAGCTTGACATACCAATAGTGTGATCTGATGTAAGGAAACTTCCTATGTTTATTTAACCCAGCCAGATGGGCGGGGTATAAATAAATTATTATTATTAATAATTATTATTCCAGTGTATGAAGTAGCCCATTGAGCTCAACACCACCTGGAACTGCCCGTTCTTTTCAGCACCTAGGACAACTCCACTGTGTGGCAAAAAGATTCTCTTGGGGACTTGAACAGGAAATCTACATGAAAATAAGAGCGCCTGGATTTGGAAACTTTTTTTAAAAAATGCCACTTGTCTTTTCCACCCACCTGACACATTGCAATCTTTTGTGAAGTATTTTACTGCTATATTTGAAATTTGAAAGGTCAGAATTGCTTATATTAGACACTAATCTTCAAAAGGCTCTAAAACCATGCCTCTGATTTTTCTAACAAAACACAAAAACTGAATTGTTATGAAAACATTTTTAATAGTCAGCATTTCAAGAATAGACATGATTGGTTAACATTAGCAGGCTCCTTCTGGACTGCTAGACAAAGTTCATTTCCCCCCTTTGTTTTCCTGTTATTTCCAAGGAAAATATATGTACACCACACACGCTTCACCTTTAGTTTAGAACTCTACATCTGAGGTGTCCCTATCCATACTGGCTTTGTGAAGAAGAAAAAGGAAAGGAAAGTCAACCCATTTCATTTCATTGACAACCAATATAAATTCTAAAAAGTAACAGATTTTAGAAATTCATAGCTTTTTCACCTGCAACAAGTGCATAATATTGGCTTAGTTGCCATATAGCAAAAATAAACTAATACATCTTTCTGTGAGGACAGTGTTTCATGAACTGTAGGTGGTAAATATATGAAAGAATATCAAACTCGGGCAGCTACTTATGCATAAATTCATTTTAAAAAATATATAAAAATACCGAACAGAAGGGGAGGAGAAGAAACACCACTGTTATTCTCTGTACAAACAAAATAGGTTACACAAAGTAGTAAATCCCCTCAAGGCATGTACAATGTCCCTCAATAATTTGCAGTGAAAACCCCCTTTAGCAACAGGTTTGTACAACCATGACAGTTTTGACAAGTAGTTTAGATAGCTATAAATATATATATTTAAAAATCACATTCAGTTTGATCTTCCTACTGCAATCTCCTCCCTTTTTTGTTTCCCCATTATTAAAAGGAGGAACTTCAAGCAAATATGTATTTGAAAAATAAACAAAGGGTAAAAGTCCTTACCAAAATTTATTAATGGCATGATTTACATCATTTTTATTTATTTTTTGGAGAGGGGGGAATCTCTAGTTCACTGTTACCTTCTGAAATGCATACAAAATGACTTCTGTAAACACGGGTGTAAACTTTAGAGAAGTGTAAATGTATGCATGTGTGCAGCTGATTACCAGTAGGAGTGAAAGCTTCTCAAGTGTAAGAGGATATAGAAATTCATCCCAAAATAACAAGGCACTGTTCTAAAACAGCATGTGAAAAGCAACAGAGCCAATGGTGCTATATCACAATATCACATTTTAAAATCACACATGCTCACGTTTCCCTTTAACACACAGTATCCTGTTAATAGCTTTCCTAGCATACAAAGATCTTTTTAATATTTACCTATTCCAAGTGCAGCACAATTTAAAAATCCAGAGAACAAAGACCAGAGGAGCAGGTGAGAGGGGAGGGAGAGAGAGAGAGAATGAGGGAGAGACATTTTGTCTAGTCACCTCTTGCTTCCAACCTTTTTGTTGAAACAGGATTTTTTTTTTCTTCACTTCCAAGCCACTAAAAAAAGTCAGGCTGTCATATACTGCATCAGATACCAAATTCTGTTGCAAAGTAAATTCACAGTTGTACAGCATAAGCATAGCCATACCCTCTCCATCTAGTGCAGCAAGACATGCTGGCTGAAGACAGCATCTGCAATCCTAGGCGCATAACCTGGGAGCAAGACCCATTGCATGTTGTGAGACTTGCTTCCAAGTCAACACAACAGGCTCATGCTTCAAGAATGCTTGTTGTTTACAGAATCATCCTGTATACAAAGGAAAGCCTTATCATCATAGGAAAGCTATTTTCTGAATGCAAAAGTTTTAAGGAGAAATATTTCCTGCAAATGTCAAGGTCTAAACCTTTCAGCATTTTTTTTGTGCACTGTAGTCAATTAGTGAAGTTTGGTATGTGTTATTTGGTCAAATTTAAATCCATTCTACTTTTACTTTTCCAGTCACAGGAACAGAAGTACTAATTTACACCCGAGTATACCTTACACTGCCATTTAATGTAAGAACCACCCCACAATTTCAAAGGACGAGATGCCCAAACTGTCTCACGATGTATGAAGATATGCTGGCTGTGTTGAACTCTAACCTGCACCCATAAAGAAAGTAAGACAGAAAAGTAAGTCCAGTGTTTGTCTCTGTAGGTAATACAATGCACATGGTTGCATTACATAGGGAGGTGCAAGACCTGATCCCTCAGGCACTGTAAAGAGTATATATTCTGATACAACTAAAAAAATAAATAAATGCACTACTAGAAGGAAGATTGTTTTCCCGCATATAACTTGCTGCTAGAACTTCAAGAACATTTTGCTCTCCAGAAATACATGAAAAACAAATGTCCTACAAATTCCAATATCTCTCCCCTCTCTATTTTGGAGCTTTATATTTTATTGCATTTATAGCCCCCATTCAAATGTTAATAACATGAAGATGGCCAACCGATTACAGGACTCCCACAGTATGTGGTTCTCTGTACTACGCATGGATGTCCAAGCTAGGGAAGCCTGTGTTTTTAGTTCTGTGTGAATAGGTTTCCAGCTTCTATGGAAGCTTTTAGGCGCAGATGTCTACGTGTTGTAGAGCTTGCCCAGCTCAGATATCCAAGGTCAATTTATAGATATTAAGAAGCATGATCAGTAGCACATCCTTGCTGCCCCTTTTAAGGTGAGGATCCCTTTCAGTTACCACATAAAGGTGGGTTATGTTGCTTTCCTTTGGAAGACAGAACAATGGCACTGGTTATTGACAGCATTGACAAGTTCCTTTGTTAGAGAGTGATAACATTTAGTAATAGATTTAATGGGAGGCAATGAATTCTCCCTGCAGTAAAAATAAGTTAGGTAAAGTAGCATCAACAGCAAACACACCTCAGTCTATGAAATGTTCTTCCATAACACGACTTTAAAAAATATATATACTTAATTTTCAGAGGAACAGCATTGCTTCTTCCTATTTGACCAAGTAGTGGTTTTCAGTTATGTCATTTGCTGCCACTGAAGAAATCAATTAGGTTAAAAAGAACCCCAGCAAAAACATATCTAGCCCTCTTGTAAACTACAGTAGAACTGATGATAGATTTAATATATTGGCATCTTTAAGTTCATTTAACAGATTGCATGCAAGTATTCTCGAGTAATTCCTAACATAATTTTCCATACTTTTTTTTCATATTTTCTCAAATAGGACCTGGTGTTTGTAGGGCTAACATCAAGACAAGTAAAGCTGGTAACTGATGCAACCCTACAAAATGACTTGACTAAAGAAAGAGGGAGAAGAATTAAATCTGGTTGATAATGCAAGTAAGATAACTTATTAATGCCTGTGGAAGTATGAAACCCCTGCTTACTCTCACTTTCTAAAGCTTTTTAAAAGAATTCCCTCCTCCAAAAACCTCTCATACAGAAGAAATCAGTGCATTAATAATAGCTCCAATATATTAACAGTTTTTATTTGTACCTTGTGGAGATCTGGTCCCTTTATGAATAAAAGTTAGTACTGTTTCCTTTTTGATCCAAAAGACCATACAATTAGTTCCACAGGCACAAAGGAGAGTTGTTCTAATGTTTCTCAAGCAACTGCACAACTATTCCAGGTGACAAATCTCTCTTGAAACTAAGGGCAGTTTCAGAAACAGTTTGTGACATGGACTTAGAGGCTTGGCATTCCAAAGGAATAATGGTAGTTTCCATTGGGTATATACATAAAGTAGCTCTTTGGATCCTGAAATTTGTATACAGTCATACCTCGGGTTACAGACGCTTTGGTTGGCACACCGCGCCGAACCTGGAAGTACCAGAATGGGTTACTTCTAGGTTTCAGCACTTGCGCATGCGCAGAAGTGCTAAATTGCTCTTCACGCATGTGCAGAAGCGCCGAATCGCAGACACATAAGTCACGAACACTGCGGGTTGCGAACGTGCCTCCCGCACGGATCACGTTCGCAACCCAAGCGTCCACTGTACTTTAAAAAATGCAATAAAGCATCAATTGTTTTTGGTCAGGGCTCAGCCTATGACACAGAACAGGTAAAATTCATAGAAATGTAAGATGCTTATATCCCATTGAAATCAATAGGACCCCAAACAAATTTCCATGTGCTTCAGCAACTAAAATTCATAGATTTTAATGTCATGGTTTCAATGAGACCTAAGCATTTTTAACTTCTGCTGGACCACAATGAATGTATTTATGTATAGCCTCAGTTAGAGCGACATGCACTGAGCTTCTGAGATTCACATAAACTCAGTGTTTGCAGATCTATCCTTCTGAAAACAATGTTTGTTAAAAGATTGTTTACTGAAACACTACAAAAGTTGGATAAAAAACTAAACCCTTGCAGGAAGAAACAAAACACACAAAAACAAAACACCCCTATACAGTTCTTTTTAAAGTGCACAAAGATAAGTAGAATCTAGTTTGAATATCACTACAACTCTTGGAAATGTTAAATTAAATAGAGACCTTTTGGCTCTGCTATGGTCCCATCTGCACTATACATTTAAAGCAGTATCAAACCACTTTAAAGAGCCATAGCTTCCTTCAATGAACCCTGGGGATTATAGTTGGTTAAGGGTGCAGTGAGTTGTTAGGAGATCCCTATTTCCCTCACAGAGATATAATTCCCAGAGTGGTTTAACAATCAATCCTTCTTCCCTGGGACCTGTGGGAATTGTAACTCTGTGAAAGGAATAGGGATCTCTTAACAACTCTCAGCACCCCTAACAAACTACAGTTTCCAGGATTATTTGGATGAAGCCATGACTGTTTAAGGTGGTATGATCCTGCTCTAAATACATAGTGGATATGCGGCCTATGTTGGCATAAAACAGTAACATCTTTTATTTTTTTAAAAAGTAAGTATTCAGCCCAATGTACCATAAAATAGCAGCATTAAAAACATCTACAATTAAGTGGACCTGCAGTCATTGAGCATCAAACTTGAGAAATAATTCAAATAAGTCTTCCTCTCCACTGCAGAAAGCTGTAGGTAGTGGCCACAATCCGCAGAAAGCTACACATGTGTGCAAGGGGGGAAACTGCACATAGCAGGAGTTTTCTTTGAAGTTGTATCTGCTGAAGGAGGAACCTAAACTGCAGCAGTGGAAGCTGCTGTGGCAAACAGAAATCTCTCTCTGCATTATTCTTCCTTTGTGCACATGAAGCTTTTTGGGTTTGTAGCCAATATCTTTGTTTAGTCATATACTCCAGTAGCAAAGTCCAAATATGATCTCTCTCTTGAAATTGCACATGGTAGCTGGAATATGTACTAAAGTTACAAACATGGCAGCTAAAGAAGCCAGAAAAAGAACAAGTGTCCCTTTGCTGCAAGTTTCACACAACTGACCGGTGCTCCCCACACACATATACTGCGCTAGGCCGGATACGTCTTCTGGTGTGACCAGGTAGCTGTGGCAAAAACTTGAAGTACTTCGGCATCAAGTCTAAGCATGCATCGTGAAATTTCTTGATCCTCCAGTAGTAAATCAATGGGTTTAGGGCAGACTTGAGGTAGCAGAGCCAAAGGAGCCAAGCGCTTATCTCAAAGAAGTTGTGCTTCTGATCGAAGTGGCTGTTGAATGTGGCAATAAGGCTGTAGGTGGTGAAGGGCGCCAAGCAGATTATGAAGACAATGAACAAAATCAATATGGTGGTGAAGGCACGAGTTTTAAAGCTCATATCAATGTTCATCTGAAAAGGTCTCTGAAGGCTCATGAGACCAAGTTTGCTAGCTTGGCTGAGGCATATGCTATCTGGGTGGCTGTGGATGCGAACTGCGTTGTGCCGTACAGTGTTGAGGATGCCCATAAAAGAATACAACATTACCAGGAACGGGATGAAAAATGAAATCAGTACCACCAGTATCACATAGGCACGGTAGCCAGGGCTTGTTGTGTAGCCAAACACACACTGAGGTGCTCTGGAAGGTAGCAGGTTGGGGTTTCCCAAAGAAAGCGGGAAAGCAACTACGAAGGCTGCAGCCCATGAGACAGCAATGAGGAACTTTGCCCGGTATGGATTCAGCTTATCCTGCCTCTGAACTATTATAAGGAACCTGTCAATGCTAATGATAAGCAGAATGGCCACCCCTTCGATGACAAATAGCCAGAAAAACATGGCCGAGACTCTGCAGAAGATATTCCCAAAAACCCACCGGGTTGTGATGACAGTTACCAGAGCAAAAGGCATGTTCAGCACAGCAAGCAACATGTCTGCAAAAGCCAGGCTAGCTAGGAGAATGTTAATAGCCGATCGCATTGCAGTCTTCTGATAGACCATTAGGCAGACAACAAGGTTGCCAAGGAAAGAAACGAGGAGTATAAATATCATGGCAGCAGAAAGAATTACCTGGAGTGGCAGGCTTAAGCTCTTGGAGCCCAATTGCAATGGGTGGGCAGTTGTAGTGTTGCTTGTCAGAGTAGTTACCTCAGTGATAACCATGGCACCCAAGTGATATTTCAGTGGCTGCGTTGTGCCACTACGAACCAAGAAGGAGGGGGTGGTGATATTTGCGTACATATTTTCATAGACAATAAAAGTTGCATTGAATGTCCCAGAATGAGCAGACGTCAGCATTGCAGAAAAAAACATCACTTCCCACAGAGCAGAATGCAAGGGAGAGATAAAGAGGCTTCAAGGCATTTTAGCATATAAGGGTGGTGTCATGATCCATGGCCATGGCCCAAATCGTAGTTAGAGATCCAGCAGGGGGAAAGTAAAGCTTCACCCTTCATGGCAGTGCTTTGGTCTGAAAAATCAAGCAGGAATTAGAAGGTTAGACGCGAGTATAATGTTCTTGCTTTTGCTTAGTGTTAACGCATACTGAAGACAAAGTTGGGGGTGGGGAAGCATCTACTACAGAAATCAAGGGAGGATGCAGTGCTGCATATGGCTATGATCAGAAGAGCTGCACAAGTAAACCCTAGAGTACCCAAAAAAAAGTACGGTACATAGTAGCTTCTCTTTCCTATTGCATTGTCCTGTGAGATTCTGTTTCTGAGAACCTTGCAAAGGCACATTCAGACATAATTTAGGAGCAGGAACCCCTTTGCAGCACAACTTTCTTCAGACAAGTTTCTGCTGCGAGTAGGAGACCTTTAGGAAGTCTGTGTGAGTATTAATTCATTTTAGTCTATTCTATTGTGATTTTAACTTTGTAAGTTTTAAATTACAGTTGTAAATTTTTAGTGATAATTTTATTATCCTTCTTGTAAACTGCTTTGAGGGCTTTTTCCAATAATCAAGTGGCATATAAATGTTATAAATAAAGTAAGTAAGTAAGTCAACAAAATTTTGGCAAGTCAATTTAAGTCCAATAGTCATCTCTTTCTCTAGTAACAGGCTATACTCTTTGCAGATGTTCACTGGAGTGCTAGAGAAGAGTAACAAATGTGTTCATGCTTCCATTAAGAAGACTTTTGTGTGGGTTTTGTTTTGTTTTTGACAGATTCTCTATGTGCAGGTATACTGACAGAAGGACAACAAATGTACACCCCACTGTAGGGAATCCACTTGATTGTCACCCCTGCTCCTCCCTAGATTAGCAGGTAGTGTTGTAGAGTAGAAACAAGGTAGGCTCTTGTGTATTGTGGGGAAAACCGATACTACTGTCAGATATACTTTCATTTAGTTGTCATGTAAATGTTAGTAGTAGTCTAATGGGAACATACAAACCACATGAAGGGTAGCAAATTTAATGGTCTACAGCAGGACTGGGGACTTGGCTTGATGTCACAGTGATGTCAACCCCCATGGGTCTTTAGATGCCCCTTTCAAAAGTGCTTCCTTGCCCAGAACTTTGCAGGCACCACCAACAGTGCCTGCATACCCGCTTTACAGCTAGATTGAAGTAAAACCCATTTCCAAAGCAGCAGTTACAAATGACTATGAGCTGCAATTAACCACTTTCACATATACACACCGTTCTTTCCCATTTCACCCAGCTTTGATATCAATGCTGATGGAGTATGTCCTAATGCTAATAATTAACTGGGGCATAAACACGAGGACAATGGCAAGACGTTTCAAAACTTTAGTGAGATTTAGCAAACCATTTTAGGTATATTTCAACCAAGACTATCCTTTTCTTTCTCCACTCCCACCCCCCGAAAAAAAGCTTAAATATGCAATCTACAATAGCAAGAGAAATGAAATTTGGGCTATTTTTAGTTGCGATGAGTTGCATAAAAAATCTCTGGCAACAAAGCCCATAAAGGCCTATGACTCAAATAATACAGCAAGAAGCAAGGAAAGACTAACAGCAGTAGCCCACGGGGAGTGATGTAAAAGGTAGCATGACAGGAACAAATAATTCAGGTGAAGAATAAAAGATAACAGAAAACAGGGGAAGCCGTTTCTGCTTATGTGCTTCAGTTCTTTGTAACATATATTGGGCAAGTCAGTAAAAATAACCAGGAGGTTAAGTGAAGAAACTAGAGACTTGGCATATATTGCTGAGATTATTCTCAAGGATGTCCCAGTTCAGGCTTGAAGCATAGGTGGTCTGTAAGCTCAACTGAACTAAAGTTCATGTGAATTAATGTAATAGCACCAGGAGAGGGAAAAGGTCTAGAAATTCACCTCACTCCTGGAGAATGAAGAATCAGTTAGGCCAGGGGTTTCCAAACTGTGTTCCATATACAGCATCTAGTACAGTTCATTACAATTGCTACAAGAGGCAGAAAAATTATTAAGTGGTCCTCCAAGACACTCAGCAAATTCCAAGTGGTCCATGGGGGAAATGGTTTGGGAACCAATGACTTTCTTAAGCCATCTTTGTGTGCCTGCTTGAGATCTGCTGTGGTGATGTCTCATAGAGCAGTGGAAATGTTTGTGCGCACATGTTTGTAAGTGCAGCAGTACGGAAGAGGGACTTTTTGTGACAACTACCGCTTTTGCGGTAAAAGCCACAATGTGCAAGCATAGCCTTAAAAATGTAGGACCTATTTCAGCAGTCATGTCCCATAACACATGAATCTGCAGTAAAAATAAAAGTAAAATCTTTACCAAAATCTTCAGTAAAGATGAAGTTGAGTTACAGCACAATCCTAACCATGTTTACTCAGAAGTAGGTCCTACTGTATTCTGTGGGACTTACTCCCAGGTAAGCAGGGTCAGGATTGCAGTCTAAGTGGCAGTCCAAAGACCACCAAGTTGCAAGTATCTAATGCATTCTCACACATTCCCCCCTATATAATGGCTGAACTTCATTATTAGATTCAGATAAAATGAAGGAAGTGATAGTAACTTGTTTCAACCTGTCATCTTAAAACTATTTGTATGTTCTTTTATACTTCATGAACAAGATACTGTTTACCTGGGATAAAAATGTTAATCTGGTGCTGGTTTTTAAAAATTGAGTCGATGGATTGTAAGAGCAGTCAGTTGCACCCTATACCAAGCCTTTCACTGCTATTATTTATGTAACCATAAAAACAAAATTAAATTGGGTACTTAGGAAGGCTCTTATTCCCTTCAAAGGGAAATAATAGCTCAAAGGGGTCATGAAGCCATCTTAGAAGTTTTCTCCCCCAGTTCTGTGACCTAAGTAAATGACATTATTACGTACATCCAATTTATGAAGGAAGAGATTATAAAAGAACAATAAAATTTTAATGGGGGGAAAACTGCATTCTCAAGGAGATAATCACCATTTGATTTTCTCTTTCAAAAACTTATCAGCCTAGGCAGCTCTTTCATTTGTTTCAGCATTAATTCAATAACTGACAGACTAATGCTTGTGGCTCAAATGAAGTCAAAGATTGTTGGACAGATGACATCCTGTAATTACTAATAAAGATTTATCATTGCTGTTCTGCTGAACAAAGGTAAGTAAATATCAGCAATAAACTGCAATAGTATCTCACAGACTAGTCCAATATGCCAGTTGTATGAAACATGACTGGTAGCAAGCATTCAGCACAGCCAGAACTTAGAATAGCTTCCCCTACAGCCAACATCTTCAGTAATTCCCGAAGAAGTTGCTTCAATCTATTCTAGTAAGAGCTGTTACCATAAAAAGTCCATCCCCACTGGCTGTTCTTCCAACCCAGATGCTTGTGGACAATATCATGAAGGAAGATACTGATCACTATGCTGGTGAAAAAGACCCTAGCATGTGAAAGGGGCTTATGCACTGCTCTAAAGCATTGCCTGCAATCATAGAGGCTAAAAGTTAATAAAACATCAAGGCAGCATGTCATATAGTTTCTGTACTAGATTCAAACAATTATTCCTATCAGTAGTACTGGAAATACAGTGGTACCTCGGGTTAAGAACTTAATTCGTTCTGGAGGTCTGTTCTTAATCTGAGGTACCACTCTAGTTAATGGGGCCTCCCGCTGCCACCGCGCCGCTGCCACACAATTTTTGTTCTCATCTTGAAGCAAAGTTCTTAACACAAAGTACTATTTCTGGGTTAGCAGAGTCTGTAACCTGAAGCGTCTGTAACCCAAGGTACCACTGTATATAATTCACTACTTGTCTCTAAACATCACAGTTTAACATACAATGTACATCTTCACAAGGCGTTAAGAATCAGAAGTTAAATGGGTCTTACTGTCAGGTAAGCTATTAAAGGACTGCAGTCTTAGTTGATTCTCAGACTTTATAGGCAGAGCAAATCAAAGCAAGCCCGGCCCCAACAGTCAACCAAATCAGGCATTAGCCAAAAGCCCAGACCTGAATGCTGGTTGGACAGCACTGATGTCTATATCCTATCCATGGTGGCAACAATTATATGTAGCTACACTGTCTTGGCCTATAGATCTGTGAAATTTACAGTCCAGGTCCTAGTGGGACTATAAATACATAAAATGTATAGATTTTACAGATCTATAGTATGGAACAGTGCAGTTTGGTGAGCATTCTCAAAACTGCTGGATTCATACCTGGCAATTCAGCATCAGCATAATGCGGCTATGATCCACAGCCCATTTACTCCAGAGCAGCCCCTCTAGATTCAAATGGGCTTTATGCCCGCACTCAGCCCAGCATCCAACAATAACTCTGTCTGGAAACACAGAAATTCCACCCACACACTGCAGCCTGCATGAGAGTAGGCAAAGTAGATAACCATTTATTATTAAGAATGCAATCAGAAAAGGCATAATAGGACACCCAAAATGGTTTTCACTTCACATTGAGATCAAGGCCTCATAATTTTTGTTTGCATTACATGAACTACTGTACTTTTTTACTGCCAACATTCTCCCACCAAATTGAAGAAACAAAAAAAATGGGCTCCACGCAATAGAGCTAAATCCTATGCTCAACTCCTCAGAAATCCATGCCAAATAGGTTCACAGGAAACACCTGCTTGACATGAATAAAAATACAATCCTCAGAACAAATGCTTGGTAGTAAATTCCACAGAATAATGATTTTCAGTCTATGAAAATTCCAGATAAGCAAAAATGGGGGGGGGGGGATGCTAGCAGTGTCAATACTAAGCAATGGGGGGAGGGGAAGACCTAAGCCCCCAAACCCAACAAAGAAAAAAACAGCTTTGGTGCAGTTGAAAATACAGGGAGCGTGATTCACCTAGCCAACCCCATTAGCAAGAACTTCCACCTTACATGACAGGGCTTTCCCCGCTCTCCTCCCCCCATGCACCCTGCAACAGGTTCAGCGGGGGGGGGGGGGCAGAAATACCCCAGAACAGAGTGCAGAGGGAAGCAGCAACCCTCACGCAGATGGAATGACTGGAAGAGCGTGGGGCTGAATTCCACCTCGTGTTAATACCAAAAGCATTTCCCAAATGATTTTAAAATAAATAAATAAAGTTAGCTCTTGAACAGAATAGAAGTTAACATAAAAAAATCAAACTGTAACAAAAAGCCAGGCTCCCTTCCTGGTGTGCAACTTCCCTGCTTGACGGCCTTCTTCAACTATATTCCCCAAAGAGGCACTGAGTCGTTTTGCTTTGCCCCTGTATATACAAGGAATCATCTGAGAAGGAAGGAACACCTTTTGAATAGCAAAGGTAGACATGTTGGCTTACAGGAAAGATTCCCATAAGCCACATTGGCCCAAACTCAAACTCTTGCACACTGTTTGGGGGGGGGGGTTGCCTGATAACCAACTCAAAATGACACAAAATAATGTGCAAGTTTTTGAGCTCCAGAACATTTCATCAAGCTTGGTGGTAAACCAAGCAAGGGAGAAAAATGTCAGTTGACATTGAACTCACGTAATTTGCATTTAGTCAGTCTACAGATGGAATTTGGGAGAAAGTAGTAGAAATGCATATTAGGCTCTCTTAGGTGCTAAACAGGTTTCAGATTGCATCTAAGACTGCTGGGAGCAAAAAAATGTGCAATGGTTGATCCCTCATTTTTTAAAAATGTATAATGTAGCTGTTACCCATCATCTGGCAAGACACAAAGTTTCCTTGAGCAAGTCACCATCTTCCAACGTTGCTAAACAGATCCAAACGGCACTTGTATTTTCAAGATGAATTAAATTCTGTTAACATTCTGACTATCACTGCTCTTCAACTCAACACTCAAGTCCTGAGAAACATGTAACTGGGACCCGTATCACTGCTTAAGTTAAGCAGGTGATGGACCACATCTGTACCTAGACGAGGCCAACCACTGGAGTGCCCTTTAAACTGCTGTAGACTTCTCACTTTTTGTGATACAGGGAAAGCATGTAGAGTTCTTTGTATACATTAATGAGCAATAAAAATTAACATGGTATTTTCAAAAAGTCAGGAAATTAATATTTCATACTTCTGTTTTATCTATCTGCATGAACCTAAAATACCAGTTCCAAACAGCATGATGTTCTGTGGACAGTCTGCTGCCACTTCATTTCCAAGTCTGTTTCCTTAGCAACACTTTAATCCATCTGGCTACAGGCTTCTAAATTTTACAACCATGTTCCTATCTACACCAGAAATAGACTACAAAGGAATTTATACTACCACTCATGCAAAGTCACTATAACGTAATTAATCACGCTAATAAAACAAATAGTGTGGCTAGCTGTAAATAATTGGGGAGAGAGCCTGGATTATTATATATAAAATGCTTATTATGATCAGCCCACAACTGAAACATTAAATAGCTACCAGTTTAGGTTTGCTCAAAGTATTTTGAACACCTGTCTCTGCCAGACACGCACACTAGGCACCAGACACAGTAAACAGCAAAAGATTTTGAGGTTTCTGCCTTCAGTTTGATGTAGAATGAAGGTTACAATAATGTAATTTAACAAAGCAAAACTTTTGAAGCTCCTTCCCACTTGTTTCAATGGGCTACGATTGGACAAGCTGCTCAGCAAATGAGGAATAAGTGCATTACACAGAACAAATGCTCTCCAGATCATACTTGGGATAAAATGGACTAATTAGGCTTACACAAGGGTCTGTTTTCTTTGAACAGACATGTCATAACCAGCTTTTGAAACTCCCTCAGTTTCAAAAGCAGTTGGCCATGTAGTACGGAGGCCGCCACGTAAAGTAAAAGTAGTCTCAAATCTCTTGGTCTCAGAGTCTTAGTTTCACTGTTATTTCAGATTTGGATCTGTACAGCTCTCCCACACACCTTCCCACTTTCCATGTGTGTTTATCTGCTTTCAGCTCCTTCGTCCCTCTCCTCCATTTCTCATTTATGCCATCTGTAGCTGTGCTTGGCACAGTCAAGACTGATACTGCTATCAGCCACACACACAAAATGCCCAACCCGCCCATTATACCCATCTCTGAATCCACTTGCTTTTGCAGGCTCTGCTCCTTTTCTATGCTATCTTCTGTCACTTTTCTTGCCCTGGCCCAGAGACAGGGAACATGTGGTCCTTGGCTTTCATGCAGACTTGGGTGGGAAGAGCACCCAGAGGGAAGGATGGGAAAACCAGGAGGACAAGCAAGCAAAATCAGATGGAGGGGTGCAGGGAGGCAGAGAGTCAACACAAGTGATCAGTTCAGATTTCTGGCAACAATAATCTGTTCCCAATGAAACTAAGAGGGAAAGTAAAAAGGGGTTGGCAGAGAGGGTTAAAGAATCCTTCCCTTTGGTGGCATGCAACCCCTGAATAATAATTTCCCCCTAGCAAATCCAGCCCTTGACAGGAAAGAGCTCCCTGGCTCTCCCTAGAACACCTTCACTTTTTAATGACATCTATTGTCTACTTCCTTTAAGTTCATATAACCAAATGTACTTCCTTTTCACCTGCTTCATTCCAGACCAGACTAGGTATTGAAATCCATCACTCCTATGCTCATTTGTGGTGGTTATCATGGTATTAATAGATCTTACGCTTTCCACCTCCACTACCTTCTAAATTCTGTGATAATCTGGCACAGTAAATTTTCCCTATGGTATGCCATTTTTATTGTGTTCATGTGGGTAGAGCTTTGACTGACATCATATGTCCTGGCTGGTGTAGGTGTCAGAAGGTCTGACTATCAAGCTTTTATTTTTCAATGGTTGTGATTGAAAATACAATGCAAATAAATCCCTCACCTGCACTTTACAGCATTCCAAGCGCTAGACTTTGCCTTTACATTTCAGTGTGGATTTCTTTCTCCTTTTCTTTTAGTGACATTTCTGTCACTGGAAAATTGTCATTCCACATCCAGTACTAGTTACGGTTGCACAAGCCGTAGAAGCAGAATGTGGATATGGACATTGAAACACATTTTCAAACACTCATGCTGAAAGCAATTTAGTTGGTAGCAGGACGCAAATACGTTTGCATCTGAGTGTCCTTACTTAATCTGCATTGGTCATTGCAGCCTATTCCCAATTCTTATCTTAAGACAAGAAAAACCAGTGTAAGTACACATTCAGCATTTTAAATGATATCCAACATTTTTGCTTCTACTCACAGAAGCACCCTGTTTGTGAACCTAACCCTCATTCAGTGGAAGGAAGGGGAAATCCTAGATGTCACCTAACAGAAATCACACCATAATTCTGCATACAGTGGTACCTCAGGTTACACATGCTTCAGGTTACAGACTCCGCTAACCCAGAAATATTACCTCGGGTTAAGAACTTTGCTTCAGGATGAGAACAGAAATCGTGCTCCGGTGGCGCGGCAGCAGCGGGAGGCCCCATTAGCTAAACTGGTGCTTCGGGTTAAGAACAGTTTCAGGTTAAGTACGTACCTCCGGAACGAATTAAGTACTTAACCCGAGGTACCACTGTAATCTTAATGCAACTTTAAATAAAATATAGAAAGCTCTGTACAATATATATATGGAAGCAGGAAGGAGAACAATAAACTGGGAGATGGTGCTTAAAAAAATATGGAAGCAAATTTAGAAAACTATTTGGCAATGTAAGGAGTCGTCATTGGCTAGGACTATTCAGAGCCTCTGGGCAGGGGGGAAGAAAGTCCTACACCATCACCACAGATTCAGGGTGGTGTGGGAGCTTGCTCTATAGCACATACTGTGAGTCAGCTGCAGAAAATTATAACTAAACATGCCAGTCAGTGTTCCAAACTAACAGCAGTGATTGGAAAATCCATACTGGCTCTTGTTTAGGACATCTGTAAGTGAGCCCACACCATCTTTCATGATGAGATAAGTGTGTGTTTGTGTGATCTGATCATCATCCTATGGATGCAGGTGCATAGTCTCAGCTTCAGATGGTTTAAGCAAGCATGAGAGAAGGTACAACTCATCTGTGCTCCTTTCTAACACTTCTTTTGACTGCCTGAAGCTACTCAGAGTGCATTTTGGGGCAGTAAATCTTATAGCATAAAACATGTTAGCAAAGCTAACCAGAATATTCTGCATACGGATGCTAAAATAGGATTTGGGTAGAGCTGGTGATAAGCCTTTGTTCCACAAAAAGCTGGAGCTAACCTACTCTTGATTGCTATTGTGCCATTTTTGTAAAACACACAAAACCCAAAATTGGCTAAAGATAATTTCATGGAAGAGTAGCTTAGAACTTATTTGTTCTTGCAGAAGTATTTTAAACTATTCAGCTACATTAGGGATTTAGTACCATTTAGGATAATTTACAATTTATTTCAATTATAAGTTACTGAGACACTCTCTAGACAAAAAAGCTCATTGCATAGTAAAACTGCTCCTATACTGTACCATTGGAGGCTGCAGATGGTGGCTGTATGATTAGACCCTCATCAAAAACATAAAAATAAATGTCCTGTGCACACTAGAATGGTTATTTTACTAAAGTTATTATCATGGAATCATAGAATTGTAGAGCTGGGAGTGACCACAAGGATCATTTAGTCTAACCTCCTGCAATGCAAGAATCTCAACTTAAGCATCAATTGCAGATGATCATCCAACCTCTGCTTCGAAACCTCCAAGGAAGGAGAGTCCACCACCTTCTGAAGGTGTCAAACAAGCTCTTAGAATCATAAAGTCATTCCTGATGTTTTGTCAGAATCTCCTTCCTTGTAACTTGAAGCCATTGGTTCAGGTCCTTACCCTCCAGTGCAGGAGAAAACAAGCTTGCTCTAAGAGGCAAAAATGAAGGATCTGGAATCTAGTCGAACACATAGCACTTTTGCGGCTGAATTACTAAGCTCCATACTAAAAGCACTAGTAATATTGTATCTTCACAGCATGGTATCCATTTCAAAAGCCAGAAGGAATCAATGAAGTCTTTTCCTACTGAGTCAGTATTAGATTTCCTACTCCTTCAGAAGCAACTCTCATCCCTCCTGCCCCACCAGAAAAAAATTACTCCTGCAGCTGTATAGTTCTCAAACCCAGCATAGGAACAAAGTCTATTCCTTCTTTCCAGGTTCAGCCATCCCATACTTGAACCGATGCATCAAAAAACCACACAGATTCTTAGGCAGCACAAACTTCTGGAACACAACTGGAGCAGAGATGAATTAAGCATTAAACCAAAAAGGTTGCATTAATAAGGTCTTAGAGGTGAATCAATGATTCACATAAGCATATGGTACAGTCCTCTGCTGTACTATGTAACATCAGAATCCAAGTGCTATAAATAACCTATTTTTAAAAAATAAAAAGCGCCCACACTTCCAAATCTAAAATGTCAAGGAGAAGGCATTTTAATTTGTTGGCCCACAATTTATGACTGGAGTCCTATACAGTGGTACCTTGGGTAACAGACGCTTCAGGTTACAGACGCTTCAGGTTACAGACTCCGCTAACTCAGAAATAGTACCTCGGGTTAAGAACTTTGCTTCAGGATGAGAACAGAAATCGTGCTCCGGTGGCACAGCGGCAGCGGGAGGCCCCATTAGCTAAAATGGTACCTCAGGTTAAGAACAGTTTCAGGTTAAGAACAAACCTGCAAAACGAATTAAGTTCTTAACCTGAGTTACCACTGTATTCTGCTATGTGTAAACCCTGCTGATTCCAGTATAATCTAATATACATATAATGAGATTCAGACTTGCAGCCCAAGTGTGCTTTGTCTTTAAGACTTCTGGATGGTTGATTACTCTGCATTTCACAAATCAAGTTGCCAGCTATACAGTCCATAACAGGAAGTCTGGAAAGGTTATAAACTTTATTAACTTAAAAGACCTGAGGGCCTCTTAAGCCATTAAGAGTTTCACTTTAATGCCATAGACTAAAAGACAACTAGCCTGTTTAAAAAAACATTTATCCATTGATGAATGCTAAAGTTTGGCTCCTGTGCAAAATAAGCAGGTTAATGGACACAAGTTTGAATACTCAATGTACTCAACACTTGAATCTCTGAATATGCACTTGTTAACAGCCAAAGTACTGGCAAAGAGTGCAATCGTCCAGGAAGTTCTCCTGCACAAGCTAAATAAACTCAAAAGAAATGAGTGTTGCGCAAGGGTTTCCTTTTTGAGGATGAAAGTGAATGTTTGGCCCATACACAGAAGCTACTAAGACAAGCAGCGGGGATGTTTCCAAAATAAAAGGTTGTGGGTGAAAATTTGGTAGTTTTGAAAAAATCTGCATATTATGTCCAACCAGAAAACTGCTGAGTTGAATACTCAGCATATTGCTTTTAGATGTTAGTGCCTAAGGCTGTTGGACTCCAACCCCAACAATGCCAGCCCACTTGGCAAAAAGTCAGGGTGATGCAAGTTAGAGTCCAAGAATGCCAGGAGGCCACAGGTTCCCATTTCTGGTTTAAATATTGCCTGAAATGTTTTTGTGCATCTCCTGTGTGTGTAAGCTCCCCCTTTTTTGGTATTGGGAACCCAAGAGTTTATTATTATTTTATTGCAGCGACACAGCCCCAAAGTGGGGGCAACATTATGACTACATACAGCTATACAAGGTGATGGATCCTATAATTTTCAGGAGAAAATAGTGATAAAAAGCAAATAGCTTGTTAAACACTAGCAAGGAGCATACTTTGAGACTCGGAGCCAGATTTATTGTAGGAATGTTTGCACTTCTTTACTGAAGTATAAACTCTCATGGAGAAGAGATCCCTAGAAAATTACAGAACTCATTTATTATAGATCTATATCTCTTTCGTGTTCTGCGCTGACTCCCACCCAAACCACTGACCAGCACAGATGTGCTTAAGTTTAATTTTGTGACAGTGCCATAAGTCCCCAGGCCATTCTTTGAATGCTAACTCTGGACAGACTACAGATTGATGTGGAGAATCGCTGATTTCTGAAAAGCCACTGATTTGGTCATACCCATACATCACAACATTGATATAGTGCAGCTCATTTGAACCCCAACTGCATTCTTTTGATCAGCAGAGAGGCTAAAGGGGAGCATTAACAGAGACAAGACTTAAGCAACAACAGTTCTTCTACTTCTCTAAACAGGACAATGAACGATGGAAAACCTGGGATATTTATATCCATGTTATATACAGTAATGACAAATCATTTACTGCAGTAAAGGTATATGGATTGAAATCTTAGCCACAGTTTTTAGTTTAAGATTGCTAGTTCATGGGATCTTTACCTAAGGCTACTCTAATAGCACAGGAACACAGACTGGGATCATGCTAGCTAGCCCTGTCCTTCCACCAGTTAAAATTAACCATTTTAATACTACATCATCAAGTCAGAAACAACTCACTGAACAACCTACAATGAAGTCATGGCAACTGAGACAAGCATTCAGGTGAACTAGATCTTCATATCCCAATCCTAAACACCTCACATGGGAGTAAGGTCCCACTTAAGATTTTGAACTCTTGCTCGCATTGCTAAAATAACCATGATTATATAAAAGTATCAAAAATGCTACTGAATGATTTAAAGAAGTAAAATTTCCAAATTTAACAATGTTCTACTGGCAGTTATACATAGGATGAAATGCTGTCATACACTTTAGTAACTTGCCCATCTCTCCAGTGGTGGAGGAACTGCCCGGTGACGCACGTGAGACGTCTGTACGGGCTGCCGTGCGTGCGCACTCCATACAGAATGCCACACGTGCGCAGTCCGTATGGGATGCTGCACATGCACACTCCATATAGACTCCCGCTTGCACGGTGAGAGCAGCCCATACAGACACCGCACAAGCAGCGCCCATACTGACTGCGCACACCCTCGGCATCTCCACAGCTGGGGGGAAGCAGGGGCCTTCTTGTCACACACACCCCCAGAGTGGCACCCGGGGCAACCCACCCCCTCCGCCCCACACTTAGTACGCCCCTGCATCTCTCAAAGCAATAAGCATTATTTGGAATATGTGCAACAGGGAAAGTTACATACTGTAGGCACACTGGATGGCTTTTCAAATTAACATTGGAAATATCTATCTCACTTATTAAAGAGAGATCCAGACACAGCCTATCCAATCTATGGGGGGAAAGGCTGTAATTCCGTAGTTACTTGTTTGGCAGTAATCCCATCCAGAGAGCACTTCAAAAGTGGTTTTAATGCAGTAATCTACACTATATCAGTGCCTTATTCTCTCTTTACTACACAGTTTGTCATGAACTCTGCAGCCTGGAAACTTAATAAAACGTAATATATAAAAAGAGTTAAAGAGAAAAACTTTTCCACATTCCTCTTGGGAATGCACACTGCAGTCTTCATGACAAAGCAGGAGTGAGCTGTTCTGACATGCCTGTACCACTTGCAACCCACAAGGCCTAATGCAGCCTAGCAGCCACATAGGCATCCTACCACGTGCTTGATAAAACCCACCAAGTTTTGTTGCCTCCCTGAGGTCACATGGCTGGTAAGCTGCACCTGATGTGGTGAGTTAGAAACTCTGGAGGGATGCTTTAAATTAAAATACAGTTCTGCAAAAAGTAATATTGTTGCTTTCACAAATTGCCTTTTATTTATCTCCATGAAGTATCTCAGTACAAAGAATGCGAGTAAACTCTTTTCCTAAAAGTTATTACCCATACCAAAATATTACAGCAGAAAAAGTATACTATACAGAAGCATATGCTCACTAGTTTGCCTAATCAAAGAGCCTACCTGTTATACGTAGCCTTAGTCATTGCAGAATTTACAGCATTAGCAAGCTGCAGTAGAATTTCAACTCTCTAAGGATGAATTCAGGCAGCAACACGCTCTAAGAAATAACTAACTTACAGGTGGTGATATGCAAGTAGTGTACACTTGAACTGTATTCATTCTGGCATCACAAACCACGCTGCCACCAGAAAAAAGCTTTGCAATAAGAAAATATAGAACAATTCAAATGTTCTGATATTACATACAGTAGCATGCACACCGGCTAGAGTAACACTGCAAGACATACTTGCAGGAAACATACATCCCATGCATCTAAATAGGGCTCCCAAATTACCATTCACAGGGTTAGTTTGAAGCACATCAAATTGCATGTCCTGTTGAATTCAGCTGAAGTACCCTGGTTCTGAAGTTACCAGCAAATCAACCATTTACATTTTAGCTGTGAATTTACTTTCCCTTACAAGATGGCAGGGAGCCTTCACCACCTACCTGAATTACAGCCCTCCTAAAATATACATATTTCACCCTATAAGCAGTTGCCAACCCCCCCCCTCACATTTACCGACAAATGACTACAAAAACAGTCCCCTTTCAATAATCAGATTGCATGGCTATAAAGTCAACCCAGATTTACTTGTCAGAAACTGAAAGGGAGAAAAACAAGATAAACTTAACACATACTAAGGAAATAAATTAGTGCTTTACATTACATGTCCATACATGCATAAGCTCAGTGAGACTTACTCCCCGGTTACACATTTACACTGGAGTAAGTCCCATTGAACACTGTCCAATGAAAAAACCTGCTCCTTATTTATTATAGCTACCCAGAGAGTTTCATGTTATTGAGCAACATACAGGTGTGTGTGTGTGTGTGTGTGTGTAAACACTGTTCTGTTATAGCTCTTTTTAACAGCTTTTAAAATGTGGTTAAGGGACCTCATCTATTCAGAAGTGAAGGACTTCCTCTCCTTTTCAATATTTCACCACTTCAGGAAAGCCAGCATAAGTATGTGAAGTTTGAAAGCCCTTATTAACCCACCACATAACAGTAAGTTTGTACATACAGTAATATCATTTCACTTCTAAATACCATTCCTTGGTTCTGTAGTCAGAATACCAACATGGAGGACACACCGGGGGGAGGGGGAATGTGGTTTAAATCTGAATCATCATGCAATTCCCTACCACTCTGGTTCTAATAACTCTGATTGTAGCAACAGAGGATAGTGAAAGTGTATTAAGGAATAACTAATGTGCCCGAATGACTTAAACACACCAATTCTTTAATCACTGCCAAGGATGCTGCAGTTGCCCTTGGTGTTTTAGACAAAGTTTAATTTGAGACAGGGAGGGTTTAGCAGGAATTAATTAATTAAAGGCCAAAGCCGAAGTCTGAGGCGTCAGTCCTCAATACATCTAGGACTTACTGCAGACCTCTGATTTTATAAATTAAGGCAATGGAATCCATCTGGTCCTAATTTGGGTTCCTGGTTTTGAAAAAGTACTCTGGCACCTTGCAAAACAACACACACCCATCCATATAGCACCACCATACATATATATATATATATAAATACCATCTCTTGGTTCTGTAGTCAGAATACATAGGAGCCAACTCCTAAGGGCTGAGAGGTCTTCGCCCCCCCCAATAAAATATTAGAGGGGGGCACCACCACCCCAAGTTGAAGGGCATTGCCATTCAAACGGGTCTTGTGATTGATTATGCAGGGCAGGGCTTACCCCCCCCCCCAATATTTTGTTCAAGTTGGCACCCTGTCTGTGTCTGTGTGGATGTATATGTATAAATATATGTGCGCGCACACTGGTAAATCCAACGCTCCCTTCATTTCACACTCACCATCACCAACGTGCATCCCCATCTCTACTCCCCCCCCCCCGCCCCAAGAATGCATTGAAAGAGCTGCGGGGAGAGATCTACCCTTTAAGGTGGTGAAGGAGTATCTAGATCACATCCAACCTCCCCTCCCCTACCCCCTAGCAGCATGTGCTCTAAGATATGAAGTCGGGAGCGAGGAGGGGGAGGAGGACAGGATCCCAAGTCCAGCATCTCCGAATCGCGGCGAGGTTTCGCTCGAGCCCCTCGCCCTCGCTCCGTTCGCAGCCCCGCTCCATCTAGCCACACGCGGCTCCATCTGCTCCTGCCCATCCAACCTCCTCCTCTTCCCCCTGAGATTTAACCTCACCTCAAAACAACAATAACAAGCCCCGGTCCTGGGCAGGCGGACGCGCGAGTCGAGGGCTGCTGCCTCCGGGAACTTTCCTGGCGGACAAGAGACCCGGCTTCGGCGGCGGCGGCGGCTGCAGCACTTCGCCTCTGCCCCAAAGTGGAGAGAAGAACAAAAGCTTCCAAGCCGGGGGGAGGAGGAGGCGGCCAAGGCAGCAAGTGAGGAGCATCGCCTGCGAGCTGGAGCGGGGTCTCTCTCTCTCTCTCTGGCTGGGTTTACCCCTCAGCCCAGCCCGCCTTTCCCCCCACTCCCATCCACCCACGCAGCCGCCGACCCCTCCTCAGCGCAGCCGCCCCATTCGCTCCGCGAGCCTATCCGGGCGAGACAGCTGCTCGCGGAAGGCAGAAGGAACCTGCCCGCTCCCCCTCCCGCCCCAGCCTCGCTCCTGGGCGAGATGAACGAGTCGCCGGCGTCGCCAGCTCCCGGGGCGGAGCCAAGGGGCCCGGGTGGGCGGAGGCTGGCGGGGCGCCCGAGCGTCGCGCGCAAGCGAGCCGGCGCGCTCTCTACCTCTCTCTCCGTCTTCCCTGTCCGAGGCGCGCGGGCCTCTTCTTGCCGCAGCTGTAAATGCTGCCTTTGGCGCAGAAGAGCGGCCGGCTCGGTGTCGTGAGAAGCGGAGCCGGAGCCTCGCTGGCTTTTTCTGCCATGGAGGGGAGGGGGAAGGTGCCCAAGAGAAGAGTCCAAGGAAGGAAGGACGACGGGTCTCTTGCCTGTCGCCAGCCAGAGAAACCCCAGGCGTTGCGGTGGCTTAGCGAACAAAACAAAACAAAAAAATCAGCCAGTGTTTTTGGAAGTACATAAACTTTTTTTTTTAGTTGTTAATTGCAATTTTCACGCTCAGAAGAACAGGCCATATGGTCATAGCTTTGCCCACTAACCCAATAGCGATGCGGCCGAAAGCGATCTCAATATCTCAGTTGTGAGGTAAAATTAGGGTGTGGTAGCAGGAGCGCCAACTAGGCCCTTTGACCGCAGGTGCTCAGGGTGACCATGGGTGCCATGCAGCGTGCATGGCCCAGGCACCAAAATGTGTGGATGCCCGGCCCCTTTATGGGGAATTTTGTGGGTGCTCCTAGGGAGTTGGCATCTATGCATGGTAGTAAAGGGACACACAACCCAGACAGGGCCGTAGAATCACAGAAGCATAGAATTGGAAAGTTGGAAGCAGGGGTGCCAACTTGAATAAAATATTGATCACAAGATGCTGCACCCACCATTTGAATGGCAGTGCTTATCAATTTGGGGTGGGCGGGCTGGCTCCCTCAAATATTTTATTGGGAGGCGAAGGGACATTGGCCCCTAGAAGTTGGCTCCTTTGGTTGGAAGGAGATCATCAAATCCAACTGGCTGCAATGCAGGAATCTTTTGCCCAACATAGGGCTCAAACACATGACCCATTAGATTAAGAGTCTCATGCTCTACCAACTGTGCTACTCTGATGGCTTTCAGATAGCCTTTCATATTCTGACTGGTGTTAAAATAATGCAGTGTGTTCTGCTCAGTAGCCCTAGTCTCTGCTTGATGTGCAATATAGATTTAATTCCACTTCTCCAGCCACTTCTCTTCAAAGCAGTGGTTCTACAACTATGCATTGTTGCACATGGACATTTATAGATCTGGGCCATTCATTTTTAGTTTTTCCCTGTTCCCTGAACATAATGTATTAATACAAGGTTGCACTTATTATGCCATAAAACAACTGCCCAATGATATTGTTGCATCCTACAACAGTATTAGGAAGAGCTTGCCAGCAGACAGGGTGGTCCAACACATGTTTAGCTTTTTCTTCTCTTCTTTGGTGATCACTCATAGCCAAATAAGATTGTCTTCCATGAACATGGTCTTAGTCCGAAAGTAACTGTGTGGCCAATTCTGAATCCACACGTCTTTCCACAGTGGGGACATAGGTTGATCACAGTGAGGGTTTGCCAAACGTGCTTTCCTCTTAGCACGTTTCTCCCTTTTGTCCTGAGTTCGAGTGTCTTCAGAGTCCATGCTAAAGACTGTTCTCCAATTGGAGCACTTGCAGGCCAGTGTTTCCCAGTTGTCAGTGTTTATACTACATTTTTTTTTAGATTTGCAGGTTGCCTTTTGTTGACCACCATCATTACGCTTTCCATTTTTAAGTTTGGAATATATTAGTTGCTTTGGAAAACGATAATCAGGCATCTGAACAACATGACCAGTCCAACAAAGTTGATGTTGAAGAATCATTGCTTCGACAATGGTAATCTTTGCTTCTTCCAGTACACTGGCATTAGTTTGCCTGTCTTCCCAAGTGATGTGTAAAAAATTTCGGAGACAAGACATCGTTGATGGAATCCTTCAAGGAGTTGGAGATGGCTTTTATAAGTGGTCCATGTTTCACAAGCATGCAGTAAGGTTGGTAGTACAATAGCTTTGTAAACAAGCATTTTGGATTCCCTGTGAATGTCCTGGTCCTGAAACACTCTGCACTTCAATCGGGAGAAAGCTGCACTCACAGAGCTCGGGTGATGCTGGATTTCAACATCAATGTCAGCCCTTGTGGAAAGATAACTGCCCAGGTAGGAGAAGTGATTGACACTTTCCAACAGTACACCATTGAGTTGGATTTGTGGCGCTGCAAAGGGGTTGTTTTATACTTGTTTTTTGGGTGTTGTGTGATAGGCCAAGCTTTTTGTAAACTTCTGTGAAGATACTTAGGATGGTTTGGAGGTCATCCTCTGAGTGTTCGCACACTACGTGCTTTCCATCTGTTCAATATATAATTTCTACTCTGGTGGGGAGTTCCCTTTTGACAAAGTGTAGGATCATGGGTGACCCTGCTGGGAGTATGAGACTTTTGACGGCTTTACTCACAAGGATCATAGGAATGTGCAAGCCCACTCACCATGACAAAGTGATGATTCATCATCAACCTGTTGATTAGCATATAGCAGTTATATGAGCAAGGCTCCTGTTGGGCCAACCTATTATCACTGAAATCTACTCAAGACCTTGCCTGCTTTCAATTTATAATACTAGAATACTAGTATAATACTAGAAAGCCTTTCTAAACAGAGCCTTTCACAAATAGGAAGGGCATTTTCTCAAGTTGTTGTTATTACACTCAGCTAAATAATAAGAAGCAGATAAGAGGAACTTCCCTACAATGTAGGTTGTTATGATGTACACACAGCAGTTATTCCCAAAGTACTCTAAAAGCATGAAGAGTACTTGCAAGTCTAAAAAGAGTAGTTAAATTCTGCCCTGTTTATTCTAAAGCATTTCATAGTTAACGTTTCAGCAAAATCAGCTGTGATCCTCTCACTACTGAATAATCCAATGAGAAACAACTATCTAAAAACATGACCTTGAATGAAAGAAGAATTACACAGCACTTTGTATGCTGAAGTGTGCAAAAGACATTCTAAAATAATAATGGTTATGCATTTTATAATGTGTTGCCATGCCCTGCATTTGCTTTGTCTAGATGGCATCTAATCAGAGATTAGAAAACAAAGAAAACAAAAGCCAACCTTACCCTGTGATAAAGGAAATCCACTCAGAAACACCCCTTAAGGTTTCACTTGAAACATTACAAATATTGGCATAAAGACATGTAGTTGAACCAACATCTTTTTCTGTGTAAGTAAATTACAGGATATACACTATTGGAAACGAAGTAGTGCAACCTCCCCAAAACACTTGCAGGTAGCAATAGTATAGAATATACCCTGATAGCAGGAAGAGTGCAAATCATCATGAATGTGCACTAAAAAGGATGTCTGCAAAGACCCACAGTGCTGCTTGAGAAAGAGAGAGATCGCCATTCTCTCTGGCATGCATAGAAAATTAGAGGAAAGGGAGACGTCGGTCTTATTTCACTCCAGGTTTGGGACAATCTTAGAAATTAGCAGAAGTGTTTATGGATGCCGCCAAACATTGCCAAAGGTGTGCATGAAGTAAGTGACTGACCTCTCCCAACTCCAGAGAGTACTCGAGACAGAGGGAAGCGAATGTGATCACAAATAATGACTAGCAACTAAGTCCAGAACAAAATATGTGAACTGCAATTGATGACAGTTAGTATAGCATAGAGAAGTGATCCATCTATCATACCACCTTCAACTATCTGAGATATCTTTATCTGCCTTTTTTTCCTTTTATTTTTATTTATAAAATTAGGGTAGGCAGGTTTGATTTGCTCTAGACTTACAGATAAGACATCATTGACTATTAGCATGTTTAATAAATGCATGTACACTTAGAAAAGTTACAATGGTCCAGGATCAGCCAAGCGGAAGTAATGCTTCTTTCCTCCATAGAGCTCATGAAGTCAAGTGAACCTGCCTTATCTATGTGTCAACTTCTGTATCTCTCCCATCCACCATAATATTATTATTTAGCTGACTGGTTTGACTTTGTCTGACCTGTGTCTGACCTCATAGGTTTCCTGTGGGATATCAGTGTAGTTAAGGACTTGGCATCATTTTTGGATACAGGTTTTCCATTTATTGTGTCTTTATTCATGTATTTATACTAGACTCACTTCTATAGCTCTTTCATATGTCCTTAAAATCATTGCAACCACCCATTGTGTTTCCATTTTTTTCCAATAATAAAAAAGAGCAACAATTTTAAAGTGTAAAGGTAAACATGTGTAGTAAGAGAAGGATGCCACAATATGAACAGGTGTCTGTGGCTGGGAATATAAGAAATGTGAAAAATACTGTATTTATATACCACATACTGTATTTTTCGCCCTATAGGACGCACTTTTTCCCCTCCAAAAATGAAGGGGAAATGTGTGTGCATCTTATGGAGCGAATGCAGGCTTCAGGAAGCGATCCGCTAGCCATGGGAGACGCAGCTCTCCCACGGCTAGCAGAGAGCTTGCCAGCACCCAGAAGCTTGGGGTGCAGCCCTCCACTAGCCGTGGGAAAGCCGCGCAACTTTGCGCAGCTCTCCCACGGCTTGCAGATAGCAGCCTGTTCTGGGGGCTGGGGTCAGGGGAAGCTTGGGCTTCCCCCGCCCCAGCCCCGCACCTGGGGGGGGGGGAATAATTTTTTTTCTTTATTTCCCCCCCAAAAAAACTAGGTGCGTCCTATGGGCCGGTGTGTCCTATGGGGCGAAAAATACGGTATATATTTCTTCCTGCAGAGGTTCGGATACCTTTCTACGCTGACAGGCCTATGCATTTTTGACTAGCCACTCATTTAAATGATTATTTTGTACTGTTTTATAATGATGTTTTTGTTTTATTACACAGATGTTGTTGTATGATATGATATGTTATGAGATGTTACCTTTAAATATTTTTATAAATAAATATAGTGTGCATTGTGTGGGGGGGGGGATTCATTATGCAACTTAACACCCCCCATCACTCTTTCAACAGCAAATTCAAATGGTGAGTGCCAACACAAATGGGACCAAAATGGGGCTACTGAGAAATAAGAATAAAGTATCAGCAATATAATGGGAACCCCTAGATTTGCAGATACAATCTTTAAAAAAAAACAACCCTAAGGGAACCAGAAATGAGCCCCACAAGCACTGAGCATGCTCAACAGTCATAGAATCATAAAGTTGGAAGGGAACAGGAAGGGAATCTAGTCCTGCCCCCTGTGATGCAGGAATCATTTTGCCCAACATGGAGCTCAAACCCGTAACCCTAAGTCTCATGCTCCACCGACTGAGCTATCTTGTTGAGCGTCTTATGAGTGGAGATGAAAAACTGGGGTGGAGGGGAATGACCTACTCAAGCCTCTTACAGCTTATACTATTCTAGAGGATGACATTGTTGGCTACATGAATCCTGAACAGTAACATTCATGCTAGAAGATACCGATTTTATTGCAGGTGTCAACTTTTCCTATAAGGCTTTATAATATGTAGGCAGCGGCCTCACCTACCAGTTGTTCACCTTGCTCCTTATGAGTTACACTTGAGTTACCTTGATATGCCAGGGATTGAGCTTGAGACCTTCTGCACATGCTTTGCCACTGTCCCACAGCACATTCCACATCCCAAAATATATTGCAGATGTAGTGACAATTCTCAGATAGCAACAGGAGGATTCTTGAGATGATAAAAAATTGTGCAACTGCTTTCTTATAATAGTTTGAATGCATTCCAGTAAATCTAGCAAGTAGTTTGCTGTCAGGAAGAGTTCAACTGACTGCTCTGTGAATCAGAAAATTTAAACTGCAGACCAGAATGCTCCTTACCAACACTGGGCAGAAATGTAGATGGAAGAGCAGTGCACATTGGAACAAATCCTCAAATTAGATTAATTTAGCAAGGCTGTGTGAATTAAATGGAATTGCCGTGCTAGAATCAAACATGGTACCCTGGGAATTAGGCACTTGCTTTCATTACGGCCAGGAAGCCTGGGTACAAACACTTTGCAGTGTCCTCACAGAAAAAGACCTATTAATCAACTTCTGACAACTCGGCCTCTTTTTCCCAAGGAAGTTTTGTTGGTTTCTGCCCTTAAAAAGTTAGGCACCATAGCAACAGCAGAAACCAGGCCAAGTGTATGTCGATGCAAATGTAGGTAGCAAGAAAGAGAACAGCAGGCCAAGGAGGAGCACAAAAGTGCACAAATCCCTTCCACAGTATCCTGCGGGGGCCATCCACCACCAAATCCGCTTTGATGCTTTGAGATGTGAATAGACATGCTTCAGCACTGTACTGTGCAGAGGGCATGTTGAAGTTAATGTTATAAGGTTAGCCTGGTTTTCTTCTCCCACTTTCCTGGTGGGGGTTCTGAATTCAGGAAGCTCCACTTCCAAAATAGACAGCAACTGTGGCCAAAGGTGGCAGCTCCCTTTCCATGCCTGAGGTCAGTGGTGTGCAGTGAAATTATTTGTTGGGGAAGTTAGGCCCAGAGATGCCAGCTTGCGAGGACGATTGGGGGAGGGGAGTCACATGTGTGACATCTTGGCATTCTGATGTTGCGTGCTAGAGCATCACATCTCCCTAAGTTGGGCAGAAGTTTCACAGGCTTTAGGAAGGAGGGCTCAGGGCTCTGACAGAATGCTGGAGCCCTCTAGCCTCCTTCCCAAAGCTGGGCATGGGATCATGGAACTATAACTCCCATGATCCCACTGGCAGGCTTTGTGAAGGTGGGGGGGTGGGCTCTTAGATCTGTCCAAGCATATCATCTCCCTCACTAAGCCAGTCAGAAGCTTACCGGGCCTTGGGAAGCGTGCTCCAGGGGAACTTTTAGGGGGCTATCCTAGTCCACTGACCACATGCCACTGCTTGAGCCAGTGCATGTCTACCTGGTAACCTCTGAGAGATTCTACATCAGATTTTCCCAGTCCTGGTGCCCTCCAGGTGCTGACGGACTATAACTCCCATGACCTCATGCTGATTGGGCTGGTTGTAGTCCAGCAGCATCTTCAGGCCATTCAGTTTGGACGAAGCTGTTCCTGCGTATTGCAGAGGACTATTGCTTTCCAGCCTTTCTCAACCTGTGGGTCCCCAGGTGTTGTTGAACTACAACTCCCATCACCCCTAGTTAGCAAGGCCAGAGCTCAGGGATGATGGGAGTTGTAGTTCAACAACATCTGGGGACCCACAGGTTGAGAACCGCTGCAAGCCATAAGCGGGGTGCTCTTTTCTTTTCTTTATAATGTTTTCAGGCTGAGGGAGGAATGCTAGCATATCAGAGTGAAAGTGTTTTAGCAAACCCACCCGCTTCGGATGCCTAGTTCCATTACATATGTAGAACTTTTTAGCACTTGGAATCTTCCCCCGGCAGTCTGAAGTTGCACAGTTCAGAATCCTACCATTTCTATTTGGTACCTCATTTCCTGTAGTCTGTAGGGTTGTCCCTGCAGGATGCCAACCAAGTGTGCTTTGCCTTGCCTACTCCTGTGTGAAAATCACAGAGAAAAGCCACTGGTCCCCTGGGCACCTGTTTGTACCTTTTGAAGAAGCTCTGCCTAATAGAGAGAACCAGAAGCCTTGGGAAAGATCTAAATGCTAGCCCTTTCAAAATAAACTACAGTGGGCATCCAAGGTGAGATAATTCTTTCACACTGTTATTTGGTGCACCTCTAGAAGTAACCTACAGGCAACCAAGGTGAGAAGAAAATGCCTTTGCTATGGCCAAGATAATATTTATTTCCCTCTCTCCCAGAGAGAAAAATACATCTCTTAAACTACTGTGTAGCAATATTCTGCCAGTGCCTCCAGTCATAATGAAAAGGACGATGCCCTAGATATAGCCAAAATTCTTAGAATGATACCTAGCTTTAAAGGTGCTTGTTGCCCATTTTTAAAATCTTAACCATGTTTGCATTGCTTTTATTGTGCATTTCTTCACATTGTGGTTTTTCATGATTTCACGTGTGTGCATGCAGTTCTCTTGTATTCAAGGGTTTCCTCACTGCTTTTAGGGCAAGGACCAAGATATAGGGATGTTTCCCTTGCAAATTTGTATTGGATTCTTTCAATGGAAAAGCTGTGTGCATTATTTCCACAGTCCACAATCTACCAAATAGGGTGGGAGTGGGGGGGAAGCAGTGTGAAGATGGTTTTGTATGATATGGGGCTTTGTGAAACAGTCCAAGCTACCTGATTTTTCTAGGTGCTGTGTCAGCCATACCCCATGCCTGCATATTGATTCTTTGGACTGCGGCCATAATGCTTTACAATTTACTACTTTGGGAATCATTCTAAGCATCTGCAATATGCTTAGAAGAGGTGTAACCTGTTACCGGTTATCTTGGTCCTAAGCACCAGCATTATCTCAGCACTGACAACAATTGTTGTGAAGGGTGCAAACACTGCACTGCACCAGCTAGTGTGAATACTGGATAGCTTTGTTACTAACTGAAATGGAAACCGGCCTTTTAAATGTAAATTTGCTACAGTTTTGACCTGGAGCTAATGGAAGTTTCGTGCAATTTTGTCTCGCCTGTGAGCCAATTGCAGCCTATTGCTGATTAGGAGATATTGTTGAGCTCTCACTCTGAAATACGCATCCCATCAGCTTTCAGAGGGAGTCAAAACCTGTAATTTTCTAAAGCTTCAGCTCCTAATACTCAGCCATCCTTCATAAAGGAATCTTTGTGACAGCATTTATTTTTTGCATTCAGGATTGCTGGAGAAGAAGGGAGGGAATTAAGTTTGTGTTGTTGTTGTTTGAAAAAGTAGAAAATTCAAGCAAGTCATGGCAATGTTTCTATATGTAACAGAGACTGCAATCCTGTGTAGATGGATGGTTGCAGGGTGGGGGGAGAGATGGGGGAGATTGTGAAGCCTAAAGTGTTTTAAGTAGTGAATATAAAATTAAGCTTAATTGTTTCCTTTCTGAGCAGCACTGTGTCTGCATGGAAACCATGGTAACTGGGACAGCATATGCTGGTACCTATTTCCTGAGTGATAACAGTGAATGTAGAGTAGGCACAGCTCTGAACAACAAAGCCTTGACAGTTAGAGTTCAAAGACAGCATTCTCTGCACCCAAGGCAGCTGCCTTTCTTGTCCCATGCCACAAAAGTACGCTTCTTATTTAAGAGAAGCAGCATCTTTCATAAAGAACCTTCTAAATAGACAGGGATTCAAAATGATAATTTTGTACAGAGCTTGCTATAATATAGCTTTGATTTCAACCCCCACCCCACCCCACAAGAGAGATTTGGAACTTTATGATGCATTCCCACATAGCATGCTGGATGTTCACTTTGATTCAGATGGGAACAGGCTGGGCGTGTGTATATCCCATAATTCTGTGGCATGTTGAAAAGGAGCAGGATGTGCTCCTAGGCATGAGACCCAACTTTTCAAGGACCTCCACTTTCCACCTCTTATATTAGTGAAGCTCTGATATCTTAGAAGCATGGAGGCAAATCCATATTTGAACTCTTTGGTGGATACCAACTGAACCAACTTATTTGCTCAGTTTTAATTTGTAAGTAGTGAGTATAACTTACCATAATATCTTGTCACCACTAGGGTTGCCATACGTCTGGAATTTCATGGACATAGCTGGGATTCGGCCGTTGGAAATAGCGCCTGGGCGGAAACCACTCTATGTCCAGGAAAATCAGGACGTATGGCAACAAAGGTGGGAAGTGTAGATTTTGGCAAATTTACTTAAGATTTTAGTGAATGCTATCCTCCTTCAGTTTTTCTTAGCTTTGTCAAAGGGATGACTAACTGTGAGAGTGAATCATTTATACCATTTTGATTAAATGAGAGATTCTACAGGAATATGTGTTTTACTTTAACTATAAATAGCAGCATGTTTATAATAATGTGCTAAAATAGCTTGCATTAACACTAAGGTCATGGAGAAGATATCACATGCATTAAAATCCATTCCAACAGTCAAAACGCTTAGCTGCATTCAACCCTGGGAATGTAGAAAGGAGGACTAGAATACCTGGCAGCAGTAACTGAATCCATTAAATAAGCATATGTATTTCTAGGCAGAAGAACTCAGCATCTTTAGTTGCATTGTGAATTAATTATCACAATAGTGCCTCACAGGCAGACTTCTCTGTTTAAACTATTAAGATGGAAGTGTATGCAAGTCTGTGCCATCCATTGAAAAAGAATGCAGAAACATTTGCCAAAAGCATGAACTCCAAATGTAGGCAGTCCTACCAAGAACACATTGAACGGTGCTTAGTTGAGCACTGAGCCAGCTAATGGCACAAAATGAATGAATGAAGATCAGATTGCAGTCTTCTAGCTAGATGGGCTTTTAGATATCATTGGAATCTTGTGTCAAAAGCAAAGAAAAACGTTCCATTGTAGCCACTTGGTTATATAAATAAATAACTTTTTATTTATTTATTTTATTCCTTTATTTGGGGATTTTTATCTTGCCCTTCATAAAAACACCACCCAGTTCACACCTTCAGGAAATCTATTTTTATGTATGTAAACACACTTGGTTGAAACATATTGTGTTGAAGGTCGTGTGAAATGAAATGAAAAACCTATTCTTGGGCGTTTCTTCTATAAGGGCTTGTTTATGCATGCAAGTCACTGCTGGTCATCAAGTGATGAACATGTATTTGTGAACCAGTCCTTAAGAACACAGAATTTTCAGGAATTGACACAAATGTTTTGTCTGGTTTTCTTCATTCAGTGACTACCTGTTACAGAGGTATATATTTATCCTTTGCCTCTCATCACAATTGTATTCCAGAAATTTGTGGTTTTGAAGGTTAAAGAAGTTTTAATGTGGAGTCCGCACTTTTGATCATCTTGAAAGATGAAATAAATCCTGTCACTAGTGCAATATCAGAAATTGTGTAATTAAAGTTTTTGCCCCCATGTACTTCCAATAAGCAGACCTTCATTTTGACAGCATCAAAATGGTCTCTGTGCCCTCCACCCTACCAACAGCCACTGCTGATCTCAAGATAGGATGAGATTCTAAAATCACTTCCTTGCCTTCCTCTTTTCACCTTGGCTGAACTGCTGATCCAAGCACATATTGCCCTGATGCAGTTTGAACAGGAGGAGCTTCAAGATGCTTCTGATCTTCACTGGTGGATGATTTGAACCAGCCTCTGAGCATGTGTGGCACCAATTAGTTAGATAACACGTGCAGCGAAAGAGAAGGTAGAAGAGGAAAGGTTTGCATGCCGATTCCTTAATTTTCATTGTAAAAATGAGCAGAACAAACATACAACAACAATCCCTTTGAAGCAAGAACCATTATCCAGTCTCTTAAGGCACTGTCATATGCTTTGTTCTTATTTATTACCTTTCAATGAACTTCCTACTCACGTACTGTACATTATTTTCATCCAAACTTGAGCTGCACAATAAATCAACCTTCCTACCTTTGTTCGCAACCCATAAAACGTCTATAAAATAGTATTTAAAAAGCTGGCAGATGGCACACACTTGTACAACTGCAAAGCAAGATAAATACCATTCTGTTTGTTTTGGAGCATGGTAGACTGTTGGGGACTTATTGTCTCCATGGAAATAATGGCTTATAATAATGGTATGATAAGTAACATTTCAAAAGAGGAAATGCATTATCTCCGATTCTCAAAAACAGGGAGTTAATACTTGCTTTTTTAATGCAACTAGCAAATGTGTGGTTATCTACTATAGTGTATATATTGTACAACACTGCATATAAAAGCTACCAACATATTTTTGACAAAGAGTGGTGTATCTATTTGTTGTAAAACTGCTTTCTTTTCCTTTCTGCTTTGATAGCACAGGGTGATTTCCCCCCCTGTTGTTAGGGCTGATCTATAGTACAAAATGCACATAAACAGAAATAGATTGCAAACCAGCTTCAGCCAGCACACTAGCATGGATCCCTGCATGATTAGTGGTGGTGAACAGAGAACTCAGCTGCACTGGTTTATTTAAGTGTCATTTTCTTCAGTTAAGGAAAGTCCTACATCAATTAGTCACTCTAATGTCACATAAATACTTGCAGAATGGAGCAGTACGTCCTATTTCTCATATATTTTTCCACTGCTTATCTTTTAACTTCTTAACACATCGCCAGAACAGTATTCAGGTTCTGTTGGCTCCAGAATTTAGCATCTTCAGTGTCTATTTAAAATAGAGCAATTTTCTAGCCCTTAAAGATGTAAAATAGGTTCAAAAGTATGTGGGCAAAGCTTCAGAAGCCCAAAGGAGGACTGAGCAGTGTTTCTGATAGTTGTGACTTCTGGGTTTCCTATAGCTGTGATTTGATTTCAGCTGTTGTATTTTATTTGAAAAAATGCAGTATCTAGGCAGATTTGAACTTAACTGCTGGTGTCACGATGCAACAAAATACACCTATGTGTGCTGTTTTCCTTTGTGCAGCTCTTCCTCGCCCCACAAAATGTGACACTGAATTGCTTTTAACAAGAACACATGCTTCCAAAAGCAACCTGCTGATAAGAGCTTTGATTTGGGAAAGCTTCTCTATGTAATACTGTGGGTTATGAAATCTGATGGATGGCAACAATCTACTTGGATTAGGACAGGATTTCATCCCTATCCTACCTCAGAAGGTTTTTGGATAGCCGCCCTCTCTCTGCTACTTTTCAGTACTTCAGGGACAGACAGATCCATTGGTAATATCCTATAGTCTTGTGTTCCCCATGCTCCCAAATGCAAACTATCCCCAGCATGTTCAGAAGGCTGCATCTTCCAGGTCAGCAGCATTGCTTTCAAGCCAAAACCCAGACCCCCAGCACATGCTTCCTAGCAATCAGCCACATGGTAGGATGGCGTGGACATCATGCTTCTGTAGTCTGTGAGTGGCTGGGTAGTAGTAGTAGTAGTAGTAGTAGTAGTAGTAGTAGTAATATTAATAATAAATTGTCCTGTCTGCGTTGCTTGCTTAAGGGCGAAATCATCACCATACTAGCATGCAAACTTGCCATTGATATTGTATCTGTATGTTTAAAAACAGCATTAAAGTTAGGCAGTTGAAAGCCATTTCAAAAATCTCTGATGCAAGCACAAGTTTGGATTTGGTTAGGTGTCATTTCAGAAAAAATATATTAAGTATTAAATGTGAAAGGGCTTTTGGAAATCACAGAATGATCCTCATTTCTTAATGCACCTGAATCAGTGTGTGTGTCTCTCCAGTGCTCACAACACCCACATGGCTCCCCGTGCCAGAGAAAAGGGGGCCAGTCAGGTCTCCTGGAGGATCAGAGCTTTCCCCAGTTTCCCAACTCCCCCCCTCCAGCTGCCTCTTAACTGCATGGTATTAATCTGCGGGCTGCAGTTTTTCCACTCTGTGCTAGAGCATTGAACAAGAAAAAAGGAAACCAAGCCAATTACCGTATTTTTCGCTCTATAACACGCACCCGACCATAACACGCACGTAGTTTTTAGAGGAGGAAAATCCATAGGCATGCCACCCGTAGGCATTCCCTCCATAACACGCACAGACATTTCCCCTTACTTTCTAGGAGGGAAAAAGTGAGTGTTATGGTGCAAAAAATACGGTATGTTATTTTGCTTAAATACGAAGCATAGGGACTGATATAACTTACTCAGTGAACTCTTGTGCAACAGGGCTAGCATCTATTTTCATTTTGCTTATAGTTTTCCCCCTATGACCTATAACAGGCATAGGCAAACTCGGCCCGCCAGATGTTTTGGGACTACAACTCCCATCATCCCTGACCACTGGTCCTGTTAGCTAGGGATGATGGGAGTTGTAGTCCCAAAACATTTGGAGGGCCGAGTTTGCCTATGCCTGACCCATAACAAGTAGCCCACACCAATTTTTAAGATACTTGAATATTGTGCTCATTTATCGAAAATCTGGAAATGGAAAGTACTCCAGATGCTCTGGGCTCCTTTGGGAAGGATTGGGTGTAAAATAAATAAATAAATAAATAAATAAATAAATAAATAAATAGTTAGTCCAGATGGATCCCTGTCAGAATAGACTGTTCTCCTTTCGTCCCACTCCAGTCAGAGGCAAGGGGAATGGTGCCAAAGCTACATCAGTCAAGAAATATTTTGTGGCAGAACTTGGTTGTTTACACATTATTGCTTCCTCAGATAAATGTAAGGACAGTTTGCATGTGGACCCCCAACAAGCATTTTCCAGACTGCCCATTCAGCTATGAAAGGAGATTAACATGGAGACAAAAGGGACTGTAGCTTTTGCCTTCCATCATCATAGATCTTCAGACTTTCTTGACTTTCAGAAAATGCAGCTCTCCTTGAATGCATTAGCAGAATGCATTATCTACATAACCCAAGTCTGAAACATGGTGTTAGCATTCATCCTGAGAAAAGTGTATTCCGTTTCAGACTTCATAGGCAGCAAACACTGTATGTAAATACAACCACAGATATCATTTCAGCAACACTGTGGTTATTCTATCTAAAGACTTCATAGGGCTTGGGAATTAAGAGATGTTCAATTGCTACCCAACCTTCTTAAACAAACAAACAAACAAACAAACTGCACAATCTTGCTAGGCCTGTGCTGAAGGGCAAATTAGTCCTCTCTCCTGTAACACAATTCTTTGTGTGATTAATTTGATATTAAGGGATGGTGGCGTGGCTCGGTGGGATAGAACCTGGTTTCCATGCCGAAAATCCCAGGCTCAGTTCCTGGTATCTCCAGGTACAAGCTGGGAGAGACATTTTCCTGAAACCCTGGAGAACTGCTGCTCATCACTGTAGACAATATTGTGCTAGATGGACCAAAGTATGACTCCATATAAGACAGCTTCCTGTGCAATCACCTTGTTTTTTAGGAAGAGCAATGTATGGTTTGAGTAATATTCATTCCGTTTCAGCCTTGGCTTTATCACTTCAGTTCAGACACTTATGGCACACTCAGAAGCAACACAGCATTATATTCCATGGGTTTTACTCCCAGGTAAACATGTATTGGATCAGAGCCCTGGCATCAAACCTTTGTTTTTAAAAAAGCAGCTCTTTATCTTCTCTGGAGTGTGGCCTGCATTATGTGTGAGCAGATTCCAGCTGCTACCGCTTTCTTTCTCACAATGCCAATTATAGAAGCAGTTCACAGGGAAGGTGTCCAGCTATCGCCAACACAATTTGCAGCTCGCTGCAGCTCCTGGAGTCTCTTTTCCGCTCTACCAAAGGGAGAAAAAACAGGACTGCTTTCTTTCTCACATTGTTTAGCTCTGCAAATTTCAGATCTCACCTCAAAGCCAACAGTCTCTTTGGAAACGCTAATTTTAGAGCTGGATCTATAAGGTGCTGAACGGTTTCCGTTTCCAAAGAGGGGCAAAAAACTATTTTGGCAGTGAAAAACAGCCTGCTCTGTATAGTGACGGTTATAGACGTTTTGCTATGAGTCAGAAAATCCAAGAAGCAATACCCCCCATCTCCCAATAGAAAATAAATAATTCCAGCCTTGTTAATTTTGTCAGCCAATATCTGCTGCCTGGAGGCAGCCATCTTAGGGCTTCTTCTAAACTAAACCTTTGTGACGCTTCAAGTTGCTGAAGCCTTTGCTTCTTGCCCATGTCACAAAAGTCATGTGGGAGAAGCCCACAGTGCAACCAAACTGTGTGAAGGAGCTGTGTTGGGACTCTCCCACATAACTTGAGGGCTTTAACATTACCCGTGCAAGCCCACCTTCTTGAGAAACTCCCTCAGCCCAAACTCCAGGGATAGGGAACTTGGTAGCTCTTCCAGATGTTACTGGACCACAAGTTCCATCATACCTGACCATTAGCTATGCCAGCTTCTTCTAAAGGACAATGGGTTCCCCACTCTTCTTATAGGCTAACGGTCACATTTCAAAATACCCTGCAGTTGGCCAGTAGGATTCTGGGCTTCTTTCTCCCCTTGCCTATTTCACTGTCCTTTAACTTACCTCTTCAGTTCTTACCACAACGCAACAGCTGCTGTTCCACTCTAACACCCATTCCTTTCCCCTGACCCATTTTATAGTTGCCTTTATTCCTGTCTCCTCTGAAGCATAAATCTCCTTTCCTCCTCAACAGCCTGGATACTCTCAATATGAGTGGTACCTCGGGTTACATATGCTTCAGGTTACAGACTCCGCTAACCCAGAAATAGTACTTCGGGTTAACAACTTTGCTTCAGGATGAGAACAGAAATCGTGCTCCGCCAGCGCAGCAGCAGCAGGAGGCCCCATTAGCTAAAGTGGTGCATCAGGTTAAGAACAGTTTCAAGTTAAGAACGGACCTCCAGAACGAATTAAGTACTTAACCCAAGGTACCACTGTATCGTTGAGACACATTCATAAAGGAGAGGTAAAACCAATGAAAATGCCCAGGCTGGGAACCACGATGTTTACTTACAGGTAAACGCTATATAAAACACAGGCTTCCTCTACCTTTAATAGTTTTGCAGAAGAGGGGCCTTCCCAAGATGCAGCTGTTGGTATTCCTTTTACTTTTTTTATAAGGCAATTGTGAAAAGGTCCAGGGGGCATGTCATTTTTTTAGCATCTAAAGGAAAATTATACACAGGGAAGGCCGCTGGTCATTTTAGGGTAAATTTTCTGGTGCATATTAAAGATACTTAGTAACCCACAGCCAAACAAAGGAAATAGAACCAGGCAACAAAACAGGAACTAATGCAATTCCATCTGAATCAATATAGATTTCCAGTAAAGCATAGAACAAGATACAGAAGTTCAGACAATACAGCTCTTCATGGGTATGTGGCCAATAATAAAAAGGCATGAATTCAAAGACAAAAAGGCAGCAGCAGCAGCTATCAAGGGCTTCAATACAAAGAATTAAAGCCAGTAAGCCAGTAACACACAGCAGAATTGTTTTTGGTTCCAAAACCATTTGTTTCTAACTTCCGTAATTAGGCCAAAATTAAAAGAATGCCTACCCTAACTCAATTTCCCCCATTTGCTCTTTTGCCCCTCCCCCTTTGACCAGACACAGGAACTAGACACACACTCATTTCTCAGAAGATAAACACATTGTAACTCTGCTTTGCTTTAATTATAACTATTTACAGAATGCGATGAGGGCAAGATATTCTGCAGAGCTCAGACCAAAGAAGATCAGATCCAGATAAAATGCATTTTTGTTGTCTGGGGTCTGCGTAACAGACAACTGCTTCAGAACAGATGATCTCCCACACAGCCAACATTTTCCGATTTTTTTTAATTCTTAGGGTGTATTTGCAGATTTTGTTGAGATTTTGCCTCCTACTTCACAACGGCATGCCCTGGATGGTTGATGAACGCAACAGTGAGAGAAAAGGCAGATACCGTTTAAATAAGACACAGTTTATAGGTGTGTGTGTGTGTATGTGTGGAGAGGGAATCAGATGTGAAGTATTAAGAAGACACCAGCTTGGTCAGTCAAGATTTGGCAGACATTCTTATCTAGGCTTTAGCTGCTTTTTGTCTTGAGGAGGAAAGATCTCCACCGCAAACGGGATGAAGAATGCTAAGAGATCAGTCACATCCTTCAATTCTAATGAGTATTCCTTTGCTATTTTCTCTGCAGTCCAGGTTTCCGGAGAGTGGAGATGATTATGGAGAAGGGTCAAGGCTTCAACTATGGAGACTTTGCCTCTAGGAACAGACTGAATTTCCAGGGGACCAAGATTGCCTACTTTTGTAAGTCTGCGTTCCTCACGCTTAGAAGGAAGGCTTTCTCCTTTGTTTTTCACCTAGAGCGGGGGAAATTATATAAAAAATAGTTAGGTTTTAGTGTACAAGCTACACATGCTCCATCTGTTAAGGTAGAGGAGGCAACATGGGAACTTTGGACTACAACTCCCATCATCCCTGGCCACTGGCAATGCTGGCTGAGGCTGATGAGAGTTGCAGTCCATATCTGGAAGGCCCCACGTGGCCTACCCCTGCCTTTTAACACTCCCCCTTTCAACAGAATGTAACTAAAACATTCTAAACCCATTTCTTTTCTGAAAGCAGGACTTAATTGTGGAATTAACTTTCTCTATTTGGCTTGCCTGGTGCCTGATTTGATGACCTTCATGGGCCAGGCAGAAAGGAGTTTTCTTCAGATTTTAATAGCTTTAAATGGCTGCTCAGGATTCTGTTAGCTCATAGGAGACGTTTTGCTCTAGGAGGCTTAGTTTGGTCAGAATCGAGGATACACTTCCAGAGTTAATGCTAAATAACATTACTCCTGGTAAATGAGGGCCATGAAAATTTGTGTCCTGGGCTTTTTAGACTCGTCTACCCATGTACTATCTGAAACCAAAAGGATGCATTGGTTGCCAGATGTGAAATATATTTGCATTATTTTCAGCTCTCCTACCCCACTACGCTGCTATGAAAAAATGCTGTGGCAGAGGATATGGTTTTTACTGATTATCCCAGGTAGAATGGCAGAGACTGGGAATGAGTTCTGCCTGAAACCCTGCAGAGTGGTTGCCTGTCAGTCTCAACCAGGGGTGGCTAACCAATCTGTTGCCCAATAACATCTGGAGGGACCACAATAATCATAATCCCTGACCATTGCCCATGCTGGCTTGGATTTATGGAACTGGAGCCCACCAACTTTGGAGGACACTCTTTCCCTATCTTCACTATAGATCCTGAAAAAATATTATTCCCACTAAGCACACAACAGTATTAAAATAAGCCTAAAAGCACGTGATTCCTTCCTCCACACAATTTCTCATTTCACATGCAAGCCCCAGCCTTCCAACCAATACACCCTTGGGTCAGTAAGCCCTACTGAACACAGAATGACTTGCCGCTGAATAAACATGTACAGGATTGTGATACTCACCCCCTACCTAAACATGCTCACTTGCAATGTCACTTCCTATTAAGTATGTTTGGGACTGCAGCCTGAGAAATCTCAGATAGATTCATCTAGGAACTATGGCATATTGACAGTGCCATCTTATGCATATTAAATCAAAAATAAGGCCCATTAAACTCAATTGGTATTGTATCATTAAGTGTATCATTGCAAACCAGAAAATCCAGAACCAGAGTACCTTATTCCCATGGAAATAGAACAGGATTCTGCTCTATCTTTCTATCCTAAAATACACCGGAGAATATTAAATAATATCTGGTTTATACCTGGGCTTAGCATATAAGATTTTTTTTTAATGAACACCAAAATGAATGGCAAAGGGAACTGTAAAACACAAGTAATAGCCAATTAAGTAAAATAGGGAGCTATTCGGGAGGCCCGTGGAATATATCTAGATCAGGGGTCAGCAACCTAAGGCCCATGGGCCGGAAGCCACTTGCGGAGGTCATTTGACCGGCACACGAGCTACCCCCAAACTGAGCCTCCCACTTGTATGATGCACTAATCTGGCGCAGTGCAGTGTGGGGACTCGCTTCCACAGTGCCGAAAATCATGTCTGCACATGCGCAGACACTGAAAATCACAGGTGGGCGCGTGATCCTGCCCACGGAGAAATCTCTGTGGGACCAATACGGCCCAGGCAAGATAAACGTTGCTGACGCCTGATTTAAAGGTAAAGCGACCCCATTAGGTCCAGTCGTGACCAACTCTGGGGTTGCGGCGCACATCTTGCTTTATTGGCTGAGGGAGCCAGCGTACAGCTTCCGGGTCATGTGGCCAGCATGACTAAGCCGCTTCTGGCGAACCAGAGCAGCGCACGGAAACGCCATTTACCTTCCTGCCGGAGTGGTACCTATTTATTTACTTGCACTTTGATGTGCTTTCAAACTGCTAGGTTGGCAGGAGCTGGGACAGAGCAATGGGAGCTCACCCTGTCACAGGGATTCAAACCGCCGACCTTCTGATTGGCAAGTCCTAGGCTCTGTGGTTTAACCCACAGTGCCATCCACGTCCTTTGATTTAGATAGATGCAAATGTGATTCCTGCATTTATATAATAACTATAATTTGTTTGCATTGATAATGAGTTTAAAATATGTACACACACAATCCAAGAGAGCAGATGAGACCTAACTTTACATGGACAAAAACTATGACTATGCTTGTCATTGGTGTGTTAAAGTGCTTAACTGGCACCTGCATATTCCAAGATAACCTGACTCACATGCATAACTGGATCTTTGGACTCAACGTAGACTTCCTTTAATAATGTGTCAAGGTGGTCATCTTTTCTCTTAATCTCTTCTTGGAATCTGTCGGTGTCTAAGGAGTCTAAGGAGAGATTACAGAACACATTCTAAAGTTATATATTTCAATTCCCCTCCACCTCAGCTTAAGCAAAATATTACAACCCTCAGGAGAGTACCGTATTTTTCGCTCTATAACACGCACCCGACCATAACACGCACGTAGTTTTTAGAGGAGGAAAATCCGTAGGCATGACACCCGTAGGCATTCCTTCCATAACACGCACAGACATTTCCCCTTACTTTCTAGGAGGGAAAAAGTGAGTGTTATGGTGCAAAAAATACGGTAGTTCATAATGCATGTAAGGATACTCCTGAATTAATACACTCCTACTTTCACACCACACACATGCATATATTCTTGTACACTTCAGGAAAAATCTTTGGCACTAGCTTTGAAGCTCCCATTTCTCTCTCTCCCCGTTTCCTCACTAACGCGCAAGATTATTAATAGTTCATCCAGACCAGTGTTCTACTGTCTACAGTAAGAGTGAGGAACGTGTGATCGTCAAGACTACAACTCCCATCATCTCTGGACATTGGCCACACTGAATAATAGGCCAACAGCATCTGAAGAACCATATATTCATGCTAGGTGGGGATATGAACCTGGATTTCCCCAGTCTGACACTCTATCCACTATCCCACACTGGCAAATAGGGAGACATCATCAGCAATCACAATTTACTGTTTTATGGGGCTCTCAGGAAGAGGGCATGCATCCTGGCTAAGTAAGCTAGTACCCACGGATACTCTCATAGACACTAAGAGTTTGCCATGTTAGAAATGGAATAAAATAAATATCTGATAGTGGACCAGGAATTCCTTCCTTCCCTATCTTAACAGGATTCATCGCAAAACCGGCAAATATTTGATCTGCACCCCCGTTGTTTTAAGTTCATGATGAACAGAAATCAGGAGGGAGAAGGCAAAGCTTCAAATAACAGATGCACTAACAGCTCCCATCACTCCCCGATCGCTGGCCGTGGCGGCTGGGGCTGATGGGAATTGTAGGCTGGCAAACATTAAAAAAAACATCCTGCTGGTTTCCTCCACCAGTCCAGGGAGACTACAGCTCCCAGCTTGCAAATCAGGCCGGTAGGCCGCGGGAATACAGCTGGGAAGAGCAAAGGACCGTGCGCGCGCGCAAGCCACTTCCAAATGTCCAGGGCGCGAGAGCCGGCGCTCCCAATGTCACCAGGGCCTTTCCTTGGGCGCTGTGTCTAAGCCGCCGCGCCTCTTGCAAGGAGGGCCCCCAGAACAGAAAACCATTCTGCTGGAGCAGCCGAGCAGAGGCGCCACAGGGCGGCTCAGGCACCCAGCCCCCTTGCTTAAGCGGAGCGGCTGTGCGCACCGCGCCTTGGCTAACTCACGGTCTGCAGGCTGCGGGTGCCGCGGGGCTGGCGCGGGCTTGGCTTTGGCGATTTCCCGGTGGGCTCGGCTCTCCAGGTTGAATTTGCTGAACACGCGGGTCACCCTGGCGCCCATCATCCCGGCGCGCGGCCGCCTCCCACTTCCGAAAGCGAGGCGGAGACACGTCCTATTCGGGCATGCGCACCGAGAAGCAGAGAGAAACAGGGCGCCCCATGGCGGGCGGGAGTCCCCGCTGGCGCCGCCGGGAGCTCTGGGTAGACCGGCAGCCGGACGCATCGATGGCAGTTTGCTTTGCACTTAGTGGAAGGATATGTGGACATAGACTTACCCAAGGGAGGGGCAGCTGTCCCCCCCTTAATCAATCAATAAATAAATATACATAGCTAAGTGAGGTTCTTCCCCAACCCCAACAAAAATATATTAAAAAACAAGATATAACAGCAGTGTTAGAAATTCATATATAAAAGCTAGGAGCTAAACGGCACCTTAAACCTAGGTTATGGACGCAACAGTGGAACATCTAGGCGTGCTTTTTTATAACAAGAATATAAAGCTGAAAATGAATGACCTGCAGCTAAAATCTTACGTCCATTTTTCACATGGTCTAGTCCTCATCTCAAGACTGCAAAAAACAAAGCCATGCATCCCCTGCCCACCCCGCTAATATTCTTAAGAGGATCTCTTCTTTGGTCTTCAAAAAGTGGCTGGAAGTGGGCATGCAGAAAAAGGCCCTCCTTTCCTTCAACTCTGCAGTTCTAATCTGAAAGCTTAGGCACAGTACTGCATCCAGAGCTCAGAAACTGCTTGCGCTAATGAAATCCCCTGTCGCAAAATGCATCTAGAATGATGGGAGTGGCAAACACTTCCTGTGAGGTAGGTTTGGCTGAGGGAGAGTGATTGTCCCAAGGTCACCCAGCAAACTTCATGGCCCAGTGAGGATGTGAACCCTGGTCTCCCAGTTCCTAGTCTAGAACTCTAACCACTGCACCACCCCAGTTTAGGCTGAGACTGACAGGTTGCCCAATAAGCTTCATAGTTGAGTCAGGTCCTAGTCCACACCTGCTCAATGAGACTTATTTTTGAGGAGGCATATATAGAATGAAAACATACGCAAATGCCCGCAAGGCGAATTGCAAATAAATAAATAAATAAATAAATGTACGTACTTACCATATTGTGTAAGCGAGCCTTTTTCCCCAACAGCACCATGGTCCTGATGTGAAGGACCATTCCCCTTCAACTGCAATTAATATGAATAGGATTCTTTCTATGCTGTTTTCTATCATTAAAGCAATAGACTCACTAAAGTGGAGAGTCCAGCAGCATGCCCACCCCTAATACAGATTGGGTTCTCCTAACACAGATTGTACACAGGGCTGGCAGTCTAAGACTTTCAGCTGCCAAAGGCAGTTTCCTGTAGAGAAGTTGACTGGATTGACAGCTGATTCTTTCTTCAGCCCTAGTGAAAAGAGTGTCCTCCCCTGTACCTGAGGGCAGCAGGCTTGTTTAGGGCTGCAGGTAAGGCCATGTGACACACACTGCTTTTCCCATTGATGGGAAGGAATGGTTAAGGAGTGCTCCAGGTAAATAGCACCCCAGCACCTGCCACCTGAGACAACATCATTCTGCCCATTCAAACGGTTATGGCCATTTTGTACAGAGCCATGATCCTATGTTTGCTCAGAAATAAGCCCCACACTCATTCAGTAGTTAAGTGTGCAAAGCACAGCATTCTTGCTCAGTGATCTGAATAGGCATCTAAACCCTTGCTATATACCGGTGGTTTCTATATGCAGAGAATTTCATTATGAGTAGTTGGGCTGTGGCCAGAGACATTATTTCCAAGGTTGCTGCGCTTAACTGAATTCCCAGAAAACACAATGACTTCCGATATCACTTCAAATGCAATAGGCTGCTGTTGTACTAACATATAGCCTTGAGCATCTAACTGCCATTGAGGCTGCTGAGTGCTACACACTCATTTCTTATTCTCCAGCCAACTTCCCTCTTGCCGCTGGAGGTTTCCCACGTGGACCATTCCTCAAAGAGAACAGTTATTTTCTTTATAGATGCATGGTTATATAACTTAGCATTGGAATCTGCCGGAGGCCATCTGTCCCATGTGAATAGACTGACACAACAACTTATCAAAAATGACCAGCTTTCTGCTTATGTTTTACAGGCAACAAGCCAGCTACATTTTGGCATTTACCACCATAGCTTCATAAGAATACATTCAAATGCTGTAGTTTTATTCCTGTTTTACTTCAAAGGCTAGTTATATTATGCCCCATTGTGGAGATTTCAAGTACCAAGTGTCACATATCTTAGAAAGGATCCTAATCAACTGCTTATTATTATTTAAGGAGAGACTGGGCTGCCATCTGTCAGGGATGTTTGTTGCTGGTTACTGCATTGTAGATCCCATGTCAGGAGTGTGGACTTTAGGAAGATGTGCTGTATATACTCTTAGCTCTTAGACTCCTCAACACATATTTTTATTTCATCCCCCCCCCCCATCATTTCATTCTGTAGGAAATCATTGATCTGTAACTGCATTCAGGATCCATGGTAATCAGTGGAATGTTCTCTGATGAGACCAGAAATGATTGGATCCATCATTCCAAGTATGCTTACATGCCACAGGGACTTTCAGATCATTCCTTGTGCAGATGAACCAGCTGGGTCACAATGAAAGAAGCTATAGCTTAATTGTAGAGTTCATGCTTTGCATACAAAAAACCCTAGGTACAAGTCCAAGCTTAAGCCAGTTAAAAGGGCCCTTGTTAGCAGGGGTACAAAAGAGTATTATTATTGATTGATTGATTGATTGATTGATTGATTTAATTTGTATACTGCCCTTTATCCAAAGATTACAGGGCGGTTCACAAAAATCAAAATGAGAACATGCAGTACATAATAAAACAAGAATAAAAATAAACCAATAACCCTCTTCCCACAAACATTTAAAATCCATAGAATGTTAATCAGCTAAAGGCCTAGTTATACAGAGAAACATTTTTGCCTGGGAACCTCAAAAACGTCTGTCAATCAGGTTAGAGAGACGAACGGCTTGGCATTATATAGGCAGCAGTATCATATGAATATATGTGTGTGTGTTCACAATTAGAGCTATACTTCAAGAGTTTACATAAGACTAACTAGCAGTTTGAAAGCACATCAAAGTGCAAGGAGATAAATAGGTGAGGCAGTGGAGGACAGAGGTGCCTGGCGTTCTCTGGTCCATGGGGTCACGAAGAGTCGGACACGACTAAATGACTAAACAACAACAACTGCAGGAAGGTAAACGGCATTTCCGTGCGCTGCTCTGGTTTGCTAGAAGTGGCTTAGTCATGCTGGCCACATGACCCGGAAGCTGTACGCTGGCTCCCTTGGCCAGTAAAGTGAGATGAGTGCTGCAACCCCAGAGTCATCTGCGACTGGACCTAACGGTCAAGGGTCCCTTTACCTTTAACAGAGAAAGAGGCGGGGGGACCCCAAAAGGATAGGGGCTATAACTCAATGGCAGAACACATGTTCTGTATGCAAGTTCTGTATGCAAGTAGCCCCAAATTGAGTATCAAGTATCTCCAGTTAAAAGGATGTGATCTTCCAGAGGTAAGTCCCATGAGTTCACTGCCACATAAGTGTGCACAGAACTGCTGCCTAAGTGAGTAAAACAGAACAGTATATTGTTGCAGGAAAAAAGTCTACTCAGGCAAATGGTTTCATTGCTGAACAGACACTGATTTCTCAAAAGATACAGGAAATTCACAGAATGATTCCCTGAGGACTTCATTTCACAGGTAGATCAGAACTGCTGAAACTGATGTGCAATCCAACACTCACAACTAAGTCTCTGTTGACTTCACAGCTGATGCGACTTTAATGGTGTGCTGTTCATCTCAGCATGGAACTCAGCCTGTCACTGCAGATATGTCGACGGAGCTGAAATTTCAGGAATGAATATTTTTGTATCAGAAGACTTCAAATGCATTTATGTAGTAGCACATCAATGATTCAGGGTGCAAATAAAACAGCACACTTTGTGGATGTGCATGAGAATCAGCTTTGAGTCTAAACACATGCGCAGAGCAGCAGTGGACAGTGCTCCCTTGACCTCCTTATGGTTGCACCACTCTTGTTTACCAGAAGGCAGAGGGGGAGGGGCAAGGCGGCTAAAAGATTGGCGCAGTGCAAATGTACTGGTTTGGCTCTGCCAGTGCATTTGCACGGTGCTGCCCTCACCACTGCCTTGCCCCTCCTCTTCTACATCTTGGTAAGCAGCAGCACTGTGATTGAATGGAGACCAGTTGAATGCTGCCACCATGCCACCCGCTAGTGGCACAGAGTCCATCAGTGGCCAAAGGTTTCCCCATTAAGGCAAAAAATAGGCACAGTCTGGCTGTGGTTTCATTTATTGAAATGAACATGTAAACATATAGAATATTATCAGCTTTCACAATAGCAACTCATGCTGTCCCTTTACTACAGCTGCTAAGGTAAAGGTAAAGGACCCCTGACAGTTAAGTCCAGTCGCAGACGACTCTGGGGTTGCAGCACTCATTTTGCTTTACAAGCCGAAGGAGCCGGCGTTTGTCCGCAGACAGTTTTTCCAGGTTATGTGGCCAACCTTACTAAGCTGATTCTGCTGCAACGGAACACCGAAACCAGAGCATTGCACGGAAAAGCCGTATACCTTCTGGCTGGAGCAGTACCTATTTATCTACTTGTACTTTGGGGCATGCTAGCACTGGTATAAAGCAATTGTGGCATAAAATCTGTCAGTCCCAATGTTACTTTTATGCATGGCTCTTAAAGCTATTATTTTAATAGTGCTCACTACCTGGTATCTATCTATTCATTTGCCTCAGATGCATTTTTAATAGTTCTGATCCATCTCTAAATAATGTATTATTAATTCATTTAGGAAATAAAATCTGCATATCATACATCCAGACAGATATTGTTATTATTATCAATCACATTTTCCCACTCAGATCTGTTTTTAATTACTTATTCTAATATAACTAATGGTACAGAAAGGAGCACACCAACTCTGTAATGAAAAATACACAAATACAGCTATTTCTGAAAACCAAAATGAACTTCACATTTTGTATTATTCATTTGCTGTTTCTAGAGCTGCAAGCTTTAACTGACTAGGTGATGTAATTCATTAAGTGCCATTTTAAGCACAAAATAGACAGTGGTGCTAGCAACAACAACAAAAACCCTCTGGGACTACTGACATTGCAGTAGAGGGGTCATGTTGATGTACAATTTCCCACCTCCTGAACTAGATTCAATCTGAAAGAAACTCCTTTCTGTTTGTATCCACAGCTTGAGGGTGAAACTGCTTTGGCTCTTATCCTTATGGAAAGAACCATAGCTATCTGAAGCCGAGAGCTCTTAAATGAAATAAATGTCAACACTTTTGGCTCTTCCAAATTCTCATAGACCCCCATACATGTTTACTTTTAAAAGCTGTTTAGTGTGCTACTTTCCCCAAATATTTCCAAATTACTGTTAATTGAAACATGGCCAGGGTAGCTTCTATAAGATCCCTATCGACAGCACCTACCAGCAGATTTTTAAATATAAAAGACTTGACAGAAAAGGAGAAAGGGATGAGGTTGTAACAAGCAAACTCAGGTTGCAATCCTAATCCTACATGCCTTGGTGTTAGACTCATTGAATTCAAAAGGATTTACTTCTGGTGTGTAGACATGGCTAGGATTGTGCTGTCAGCCACCATTTATTAAAGTTCCAGAGTTCTTGCAATGACCTGCCTGAGTGGGAACAGTTCAGGAAGAGGAGGAACCAAATGAAGTAGGGAGTGCTCTTTTTCTAGAAAAACAGGTGCTGAATAATAATAATAATAATAATAATAATAATAATAATAATAATAATTTATTTATACCCCACCCATCTGGCTGGGCTTCCCCAGCCACTCTGGGTGGCTTCCAAAAAAAATATTAAAATACTGTACTACATCAAACATTAAAAACCTCCCTAAACAGTGCCGCCTTCAGATGTCTTCTAAAAGTCTGGTAGTTGTTGTTCTCTTTGACATCTGGTGGGAGGGAATTCTACAGGGAGGGCGCCACTACCGAGAAGGCCCTCTGTCTGGTTCCCTGTAACTTGGCTTCTCGCAGCTGTCTTCAGCTCGCGCTGAAAACACGAGCACCTCCTTTGTTCTCTTAGAAAGACAATGGCGCCCACCTGAGAGGTGATGGAACTGAGTTCCAGTGAGTTCCCCCTGAAAAAAGCCCTGGGAGTAGGTACCGTAGTTTAAATGGTACATGGATCAGGCTCTGCTTCAATCTGTCCCTCTATTGTAACCAGATGGAATGGCTACTGTTAGTAAAGAGCAGAGGATAGGAGGAGTTAAATGGATTATTGTGTATTAGTCTTAATTCTTAGTCTCAAATAGTATCTTAGTCACAAAATATTTTGCACATCTAGGCTGCACAATTATTGATTGCCTCAAATTCAGTGTGGAAATCAACTGAAATTTATTTTAACAAAATTTATAAACAACTGAATAGAAGGCAACAACTTCTAAGTGGTTTACATAAATAAGAGAATTTCCTACACCTAACAAAACCCAGTGTACATTGTTGCACAGCGAATATAAAAAAAAATCATAGCATGGGATAACACAAGGCTCATAATAATTGTGGCTTACCAGATTTATTTCACACAAACAGAGGGTTTTCAAACAACCCTCAAACTAATACTAGTGACATGCCTTTTAGCTCTTTAGATATATAGTCAAATCATTACATGATTGATTTGTTTCATTCCCTAAATTAGTTGCCGATTAATACAATAAAAGAGCTAACAATCAAAACTACTTCAAAGCAAAAATAATTGTTTCAAACATAATACAAAGAGTTGCCATTTTGAAAGGCAGATTTTGAAACAAAATACAGCATTCTTAAAATTGCAACAATTTTATATTCCCATATTGTAAGTGATAACTAATGTATTTGTTTGTGTGATGTATTTGGCTCTGCAGTGAGCCAAATATTTTAGTTTATTTGCTCTGCAGCTTGTTGACCTTGCTTATAGCAGATGTTAGGTTTGTATCTCTTTCATTGCCATTCTTTCATCAGGAAGCCCAGGTTTGCTATTTTAAAATGTATCCCAAGCGTTCCTTCTTCAAGGTCACAGAGTGTAAACAGCTATTCTACTCACCTTAAGTTTTTGTTCTGTAACAGGATTCATATCTTGCTAGTGAAGTGATGTAATTGAACTTGATTTTGTCTCAGCAGGTCGTTCCTTGTACATAAATATTTCTGTGTGTCTAATTCTCACCTGCAAAAACTCCTTAGCTGGGAGACAGCTATACAGGGGAGCCTACTGTCCATTGTTACCAGAAGCTTATGGTCAGGCATAGGCAAACTCGGCCCTCCAGATGTTTTGGGACTACAACTCCCATCATCCCTAGCTAACAGGACCAGTGGTCAGGGATGATGGGAGTTGTAGTCCCAAAACATCTGGAGGGCCGAGTTTGCCTATGCCTGCTTATGGCTTTCTAAATACAAGGGTACATTCTAGAGACTCCTCACGCAGGGCATGATCTGCCATAAGGTGTCTGTCTGGACACACACATTTTGTATCCATGAGCAAGGGTGTGCATGCAATATCCACTCCTACGTTGCTCTGTGCACTCAGTCCCTGGCCATGGAGAATATCTGCAGAGGACATCTCCTCATGCTCATCCGAATGCAGACAGGACCCTTGGTGTGATTGGAGACATGGATAAAGCATGACCCTCCAATTGAACAAAGTGTTCTACTGGTGTTCAAGCAAATAGGAGAAGCCCCCTGCAGACCTTCTCTGCTCAACGGTGGGAATGCCCCAAAATCCAACTATTCTGGACAACAGCCATACAAGAAATATGTGGAATAACTAAGCAAGTACAGTGGTACCTCGGGTTACAGATGCTTCAAGTTACAGACTCCGCTAACCCAGAAATAGTACCTCGGATTAAGAACTTTGTTTCAGGATGAGAACAGAAATCATGTGGCGGGGGCACGGCCGCAGTGGGAGGCCCCTTTAGCTAAAGTGGTGCTTCAGGTTAAGAACAGTTTCAGGTTAAGAACGGACCTCCGGAACGAATTAAGTTCTTAATCCGAGGTACCACTGTATTAGAAATCACCCCAGAATTGGCTCTACTAAACATCTTCCAAGATGATAATGCCCACCTACATCTCAAAAAACCTCATAACCCACCTACTTTCAGCAACCGGAAAAATCATAACTAGACACTGGAGAGACCTGTCAGGAGTAAGCATGGACCAGTGGTACCAAATAGTATGGGAAACAGCTTTACTAGAAAAATTAACCAATAAACTGAAACTGACACAGGGACAAACAGAAGAAGATGCCTTCACCCTGGTATGGCTCCCCATTATCACATACACAGCCCAACAAGACAATGACAAGAATTCACCAAAAGCATATGAATCAATATGACTAACCTAATTCAAAGCACCCACCCACCCCACTCACTCATGAAAACAAAGTTCACCACAAACAAGCATCCTCACCCTAGGCCAACCCCAACTTCTCTCACCACCAAAGGAACACAAGCGAATAGCAAAGAGAACCTACACAAATGACGCTGATGCAAAACCCCACACAAACATTAAGTAAAATAGAAACATCGCCACCCAACCCCAACCCTACCCACCAAGGACCCCTCCACTTCTTCACCCCTTTTCTTCCTAATGTAGCGCTAATGTCACAACAACTAAAACTGAACTGTAGAAAATGTAACTTGAAAAAAGAGACATTGCACATACTTTTGTAAACCAATAAATCTTTAATAAAAAATACTTTAAAAATAAACACATTACAGGAAAGCCAAGGATTTGGAGGGGCAGTGGCGGGAGACATAAAATGTGCAATAACATTGGGTGGGTCTTGTGTATGTCTGGCTAACAATGTGAAGCAAAAGAGGCAAAGGCAATCCTTTCAGGAGGTTGGCTGCTATTTTTTGAAACAGTGATTCCTACTCATTGGTTTAAGTGGTATCAAGTTTCGTATTAAATAAAACATATTCAGAACTGGAGGATCAGCAAAAGCTGTAAATTATTAAGGAATCGTGCTATCACATAACCAGTATGTCTCACTGAAGGCTCCTGTGTTTGTGCAATATGAAGTTCTGCCTGTATTAGTTCATCCATCATGGTCACTATTCACAACCAAATTAATCTGTGGTTACTTTTCACAAAAGAAAGAAATGACTGTATGAACTAGCTCCTACAGATACGCACACACCAGATGTTGCTATGTATTTGTTATTTCTTATCTATCTTAAAAAGACTTCTATTGTTTTTCTGCTAATTTGTTGGTTTCTTGATTCTTCACAATCAATACTACAAAAAACAAGCAGCAGAATTGCCCTCCTCCCCCATATCAAAAATAATCGTGATTGTCTTCCTCTTCCCCAGATGCTCACTCTTATTTTGGTTCACTTGGTATAAAAACAAACAGCGCTCAACTTCCAGAGCTCTTAAAAGAGGAAGTAGCAGTTTGAAAGTTGTGAATTCTAGTGATGACAGGCTGTGAAACAGTTCATGAAAATGCAAATTTTGGACTGCAATCCTGAACACAGCCTAGGGCGGAGAAGGGGAATCTTTGGCCCTCCATATGTTGCTGTGGATTAAACCACAGAGCCTAGGACTTGCCGATCAGAAGGTCAGCGGTTTGAATCCCCGCGACAGGATGAGCTCCTGTTGTTTGGTCCCAGCTCCTGCCAACCTAGCAGTTCAAAAGCATGTTAAAGTGCAAGTAGATAAATAGGTACCGCTCCGGCGGGAAGGTAAACGGCGTTTCCATGTGCTGCTCTGGTTCGCCAGAAGTGGCTTAGTCATACTGGCCACATGTACACCAGCTCCCTCGGCCAATAAAGCGATATGAGCACCGCAACCCCAGAGTTGGTCACGACTGGACCTAATGGTCAGGGGTCCCTTTACCTTTACCTATGTTGCTGGGCTATAACTCCCATCATCCCTGACTTCTGGCCATATTGGCTGGAGTTGATGGACATTAGAGTCTAGCAACTTCCAGAGAACCACGAGTTAACCCTCTGGTGTACTGAACTGTGTTCTTATGGAGAACAATGGTAAGAGCAATGCTATTCAGGCAGATATGCTGGGGTATCTCCTGTGCATGTTAAGTTATGTCCTAACTGCTCCTGGCCAGGCGGTTTCATGTGTGTGTGCAGGAGCACAAAATATCAGCCTTCATTTTGTGCCTTCCCATTGACTCATACAGAGTGAATTATAAATACACAGGCATTTGGGGTGGTGTAAGTTACTCTGTGGCCAATGAACTCTGACCAGTAAATGAAAATAGTTAGAATATTGTATAGCGAAATTGGAGGATTGTTTATCCTTCTTCCTGCCCCAATACACTCACTCCTTGTCCTCTCTTTTCCCTTTATACTTGATGTAACTCACACTAGCAGGGCTTTTTGTCACCCCAGAGTAAGCAGAGATGTATGCTGGGGTAAGTAATTTACACTGGCTTAAGGCCATTTCAGTTTTGGATAGGGGAGGCATGCTACATTCTAACTTTTCCAGATGGTGCACAGCACCATTAATATTGTTCTTCAGAGGTGTGAGTAGGAAGTAATTAATAAAGGACAGAGAGAATTTAACTGTGAGCCCAACAAAGTACCATCTGTCTTTTTAGCTCTGAGTTTACAATCTTTACTTATTTAAGAGGTGATAGCAAATACATTTATTGATTTGCAATATGTTTTCCTTTTATAGCAGTGTCAGATGTGTCAGACCTTGAAGCAGATGCTAGCCACATGACAGCTATTTTCTCTCTCTCTCCCATGCTGGTTAACAGATCATCATCATTTGGCATGATGTTCACAACTAGTGTAGGTGATTGCAGGTGGCTTTTGAAGCTGCTACTGAAGGTTTGTCCACCTTTTTTTTAATCCTAGGAAGAAGTACTGACAATTTGATTGCGTCCTATCACTATGCATCTTACTGTATAGCCACACATTCTTCCAGAGGTAAAATGCTAGCCAGACAGCTGATAATTACTCATTGCTACAGCTACAGATATTAACTGATGGGATTAACCAACTGAAGCTTTAAATGCACACCTGTTAATCAAACATTTTTCTATTCCTGAAGAAGAGATTCCTTTTAGGATGTCTGCCCCCCACCAATCCATTTAAGCTTGAGCTCTGTCGAACCCTTTTTATTCTCCATGCCCTGCCAATTAACAATAAGATTGACATGGGAGAGGCAGCAGCTCACATTGCTTACTAGATAGCAGGGGTACCACAAAAAACAAAACAAAAGAAAAATAACAAGAAGATTGGTAATGTGAGGCAACTCACTTGGAATATATTTTTCTCACTGCTACTAAATTTCCTCTGCAGTGTGTAGATGAAGATGGGAGATGTTTTATCAATCAACACGAGGTCACTGGCTTGCCATGTGCCCAACGTGAACACTAAAGTAGGCTACAAGCTACCTTGAAGTTCAAAGGGTGACATAATCATAAACAGAAAATGCAAATAAATCCTCTTCCCTTTACGTTCTCCTTTTGCAGTACTGCCCAGTGACTTTGTACATGGTCTAAGGCAATTAAATCTTTTGCTTCATTTCTCTTCTTCTCATGAACATTTCCAGTGTTCTCCTGGGCTCATTATTCTAGCTAAACTCATTCTGAATCCCTTACTGGTCAGCTTTGTCAAGTGATGCATCTGATAATATTCAGCACCTTAACGTTATTCTTTGTGAGCAGCAAGAGTTGTGAGAGCAGGTGAATTTTGCCTAGGTTATAATTAAGTCATCCCAAGCACGTCTCAAAATTGATAGGATTCCATTAATACTGGAGATAAAGTACAGGATCAAAACGGTATTATTTTGTCCTCTTCAGTTGGCAGCACTGCATGCAGTGCCCGATATGGCAACTTTACAGAGGAAAATGGTGGGGTTTGATCTTTGGTTCTACATTGCACCCTATCACTTTTGGGGGCAGTGACAGGGTTTTTCACCTACTCCATCAGTGATATTCCGGAGCAAATTGGATCAAAGCAACACACACACACACACACACGTGAGTTGCATACTTAAATCTACTCACTTTGCAACAACTAATGGGTTCTAACGGGCAGCATTTTTGTTGTTGTTGTTTAGTCGTGTCCGACTCTTCGTGACCCCATGGACCTGAGCACGCCAGGCATTTCTGTCTTCAACGGGCAGCATAAGAGAAAGCAATTTGAAAAATCACTTGCTGCCAAACAGTGACAGTGAAGGTCACTAGGAAGCTATAACTCCAGGACACGGGTTATAAGGGGGCGCCCTCTTCCCTTGGGACAAAACATCTTGAGCCCACAGAGGGGTAGGGAAGTCTGCGTTGGACTCAGGGGTGCCAACTTGAATAAAACATTGGGGAAGGGCCATGATGAGGCGCGCGCACCCCACTTGAATGGCAATGCCCATCAACTTGGAGGGGGCCCCCTCAAATATTTTGGGTGGCCCGAAGAATGGGTTCCTAGGGTCGGAAAGGCCCGTGAGTTGTGTGGGGCTCCAGGCTGCCTTGATCCCCCTCCAAGGCGCCTGCAGCTACGCTTAAGCGACGGCGCTGAACACGGGCGGGCGGGACTCCCTCCCCTGGCCGCCTCCTTTTCCGCCCCAGGAGCCTCAGGCTCCGCCTCCTCCTCCGGCAGGTGTGTTGCTCGGCGTCCTCCGGCTTCGCCGCCCGCTCACAATGCGTGGCCGCCGCCGCCGCCGCTGCTTCTGCGCACTGGCAAGGAGGAGACCCGGCTGGAAGGAGAAGGGGAGGCGGGGAAGGCAAGGCAAGGAGAGCGTGGGAGAAAGAGTGGCGCCTCCTCCTCCTCCTGCTGCTGCTCCTCCTGCCGCCGCCGCCGCGTACCAGCGAGTGGAGCGCAGTCGAGGTCGTCCCGCTGCCAGAAGCAGTGCGCCTTCGCTGGGCGCCTCTCTCCCTCGGGCGCCGCCGCCGCCGCGGCTCCTCCTCAGAGCAGCCCGGGGACAAAGCGGGACGCGGCGTCTCCTTGAGAGGTGAGCGCGCGCGGGAAGCCCAGCGGGATGAGGACGCGGAGCTCGCTCGCTCGGGCAGCTGAACCACCGGCTCAGGGACCTTCAAGGCGGGGGGGGGGTGAGGGGTCCCCTTACAAATATATGCATAATGTTCTGCTGGTGACGTTGGTCGGAAGGGCACGGGGCGGAGGGAACGGCGGGCCCTGCTTAGCAAGAGGCGGCAGCAGCTGCTGCAGCAGCAGCGCCTCAGCCGGGCTAATTGCCCCAGTGCCGCAGGCAAAAAAAAAAAAGTCCACTTGAGTTCTGCGGATCGTGAAGCGGAGCTTTCTGGGCTGCCCCTCAGCCAATAACGAAGGGGGTTCTCTCTCTCCCCCCCCCACCCGCCCCGTCTGTGCTGCCCGGTTGCCAGGGCAACCTCAAACAGCGCCTTAGAGAGGCCGGCGCCACTGCTGCAGCCCTCGCGTGCGGTTTCAAGTTTACTCGCAGGCGGCTCGGTTTCTGCGGAGCCTGTTGGGGAGCGCGGGCCCGGGGGGAAGGGCAGCGCCACGGAGGAAACGGGCCGGGGTGGGGAGGCGGGAAGAGTTACGCTGGAGCAAATGTGTTTGGGATGGCAGTGTTGCTTTTCCTGTTGGTTTTGTGCCATGTAAAAGGGGGGGGGTTGGCAGGTGCTGCTTGCCCTGTTGAGCAGGAGGTGAGGAAATGCCGCCGTTTTCCATTCTGCACGACCATTGAAGGCACAAAGGCCGCCTCTTAGCGTTCGCTCCCTGCCTGTAAGAATACAAGGCTGCATAATAGCGGGGAGCAGAATTGCTTCAGGGGAGGGGTTCAATCCACAAGTGGTTTACCACGGTTCTTTCGTTTCTCTGCAACCCTTTAGATGAGGGAGGTGCTGTCTGACTACAACTCCCATCATCAGCGGCCCTTGGCTGTGCTGCCTGAGGGTGATGGGAGTCCCAGTGAAGAACATCTGGACAGGTTCCCCTATCACCGTTTCAGATTATTCTTCTGCTTTCGGCGAGTGTGTGCTCTGTACTTTCCAATCTTCAGGTTGCTTAACAGGAAAATGGACAAAATTGTTAGGTGATTTATGAACCTGTGCATTTCAATACCTTTCAGTGCATAAATGGCCAGGTGATGCTGTTCATCGTTGTGTGGTGGACAAAGCTTATTTTTATGAATTTCTATTAAATAAAAAATATTTAATTTTTTTAAAAAATGAATTTCTGTCTTTCATAGAGCCATTAAAGGACACAGCAGACCTGCTGGAAAATGTGCCAACCCTATATGAACTATTCTTCTACTTGAGTTTCTTTTTGTGATTACTTAAAAACTGTGCAGGACTGAATTTAATGTTTTCTATAGTTCTACGTCACTTGGTCATTTGAAACTAGGCTGTTACCTTGCTATTATTTTAGTGTCTGAGCAAAGTTTAAATTGTTACCAAGGTGGTTTTTAAAAAGATTACTTGGTGTGTAAAAGATCTCATTTAATCTTTTTAAGATTATATATTTCAGTGCAAATAATACCCAATGTTACTGGCATTGAAATATATAATATTAAATCTTGCAGTACAATTATATGCCTATTTATTTGGTAATAAGTCCCATTGTGTTCATGAGAAGTTATATGTTAGTAAGGGTGTTTAGAATAGCAGCCTTAGGTTTTTAAGTAGGTAGCATTTAAGATCCCAAGGGAAAAAGTTGCTATGAGAGTGTGCTGTGCTAATTGTTTAGCCTTCTGCTGCTACCCAATCTCCATAAAGCTTATTTTGTTCTCTTTCAGTGAAATCAGGTGGCAGTGACGACTTATATCTCCTTGTTGTCATAGGGCCCCTTGTTGTCCTAAGGACCCAGAGTACCAGCAGTTAATTATGAGAATTCTGACAAATATTATTTATATTTTATGATAACACTGATTAAAAATGTAACTTAATTTAATTTTATTATTGTTCAAGGGAATTAAGTGTGGAAAACCTAGTGCATCCATTTTGCCGAGGCAGAAACCTGGAATGAAGTTAGCCTAAGGTGACTTTTTCCCCCCCACATGCAAAAATATATGCATGAGTAGTTCATTGCATGCACAGATCACCAGCCAGCCCTTAATCAGCTGACCCACTTTTTGAATTGAGGGGTGTTTGAAATATGGGTCAACTCAGTATGAGCTGCCTAACTGTCTGGACAAAAGGTAAATCTTTCAGAATAGACTCCTGCCTAAAACGTTCTGTTTCAATTCTGATTCTTCTGTCAGGTCAAAATGGTGGTGTAAATCAACTCCGAGGCTTGGACTAGGTAGTTAAGATAGTAAACACACACACACACACACACAGAGAGAGAGAGAGAGAGAGAGAGAGAGAGAGAGAGACAGAGACAGACAAGCATTGAACTAGCCAGTTTGCGAACATAAGAACAGCCTGCTGAATCAGACCAGTGGCCCATCTAGTCCAGCATCCTTTTCACACAGTGGCCAACCAGATACCTGTGGGTAGCACACAAGGAGGACCTGAGCACAACAGCCCTCTCACCTCCCGCGGTTGCCAGCGACTGGTGTTCAGATGCGTATTGCCTCTGACAGTGAAGGCAGATCATGGCCACCCGGGCTAGTAGCTGCTGATAGCCTTGTTCTCCACAAATTTGTCTAATTCTCTTTTTTAAGCCAACCATGTTGATGGCTATCACTGCTTATTGTAGGAGTGATTTCCATAGGTTAACTGTGCTGTGTGAAGGAGTACTATACAGAGGTACCTCTGGATGCGAACGGGATCCATTCTGGAGCCCCATTCGCATCCAGAAACAAACATAACCTGCGTCCGCATGTCTGCATGTGCACGGGGTGTGATTCGGCGATTCCGCACATGTGTGTGATGTCATTTTGAGTGTCTGTGCATGCATGAGCGGCAAAACCCAGAAGTAACGTGCTCCATTACTTCCGGGTCGCCGTGGAGCGCAACCATAAAATATTCATCCCGAAGCTACTTCAACCTGAGGTATAACTGTACTGAATTGAAAGCTGAGCCTCATATCGGCCGTGGTTAGTTTCATGGATACTAAAAGCTGACACTTTAATTTTACAGATGCCCAAGGTAATTACTGAACTAGAATTAAGTGGCGCTGTGGGTAAAACCTCAGCGCCTAGGACTTGCCGATCGCATGGTCGGCGGTTCGAATCCCTGCAGCGGGGTGAGCTCCCGTCGTTCAGTCCCAGCTCCTGCCCACCTAGCAGTTCGAAAGCACCCTTCAGTGCAAGTAGATAAATAGGTACCGCTTTATAGTGGGAAGGTAAACGGCATTTCCGTGTGCTGCTCTGGTGCCGGTTTGCCGGAGCAGCGTCGTCACGCTGACCACGTGACCTGGAAGTGTCTGCGGACAGCGCTGGCTCCCGGCCTCTAGAGTGAGATGAGCGCACAACCCTAGAGTCTGTCAAGACTGGCCCGTACGGGCAGGGGTACCTTTACCTTTACCTAAGTAAGTACCCTGTTCCCCCCCGCCAACTGTCAACTTGCTTTGTTCCGCCTGTGACAGTTCCTGGGGAAGACATTAAGAATATAGTTGCCATATGTCCTCTTTTTCCAGGACACATCCTTTTTTTCATGGCTAGAGTCATCATAGCGATCCATAGTTATAAGTAGAAGTTGACAAATGCGTCCTCTTTTTTGATCTTCACAATATGGCAACCCTAATTAAGAATTAAGGTGTTAAGAATGTCATTCTTTTAGCGGATGCTTTGCTTTCCCATGGTCCCGTATAACAATTATTGCCCAGTATATACTGGATATAAACTAACCTCCGCGTAAGCTTTATGTAAGCAAATTAGAATGAATGCTCAATAAAAGGCCATCTGAATGGGCCCTAAGTTTCTCTCCTGGATATGGAGAGAAAATCAACAACCTGCCTTTGTAGTTCTCTCCTGAAAGTTGCCTGTTTAGGACATGTTTTACCCTTTTCTAGGAATATTTTAAATTTATCAATTACAAAGATTTCTCATTGGAGGAGGGAGGAGAATCCCTGCCATAAGCAGGATGCCTTTGCTCTGTGTAGGGAACAGAATCCAATTTGAATCTGTTTAGCACTCAGTAAATCAAAAGGCACAAGGTGGAACAGAAGTTTCTAGTTCAGCGCCTTCAGGGAATGACTCATCAGGACAGTGCCTTTTTCTAGGGCTGCTCAAGGGTACGCAATACTGACACCTTTCCCTCTCCAAATGTTTAAAGTGTGGCACTTACTGTAACAACTTCATGGTGAGTACCGGCACTATTTTTTTCTAAAAAGAAAAGCAACTGCACTGCACCAGGAAGAACTGTAGTTGCTGCCAACCTGCTTTCCAGTCCAACCATGGCTAGGCAACCCAGAAGGTGTTTGGTATCTAAAGCTGATGAGGCTCCACCTGCAATACTCCCCTTGTTCATGTTCCAGCATGGGTCATCCACCAGAGTTTCGGTCTCCAAACCAGGCCAAATTGGTTGCATCCAGATATCCCTTGAGTTGAGACACTGCTACATGCTCTCATTATAACCTGTCTCTGACCTGTCACTGAAGGCTCCTCTAGCCATCAATAATATCTCCCCCCACCCCACCCAGTTCAAAATATCAAATAAAGTACATGTTCTGTTACATAAACATGGATATGTTTCAAATCACATAGAGGGAGAAAGTAGGATGCATGTCTGATTTTTAATAGTGAAAGAGGCACACAGTGCTAAACCCTTTCCCACCCACAGCCCACTCCCCTATAGACCTTTCCAATGCCCCCCCTTTAGCAGAATTCCCAATACCAGACATTAACTTGACTGGCCGAAAGAAAACTTGGAGAGGGGTCACGATTGCTAGCTCTCCAATGCTCAGCTTGCTCTGAACCCTACTCACCTCTTCTGTTCTCTCACACCAATCCAAATACTAATCATTGCTGTCCGATTGGGATGGAAAGAAGACCCATGCAGACAGAGAAGGCCCAACATAAAGGTCCAAGCAAACATTGCAGCCACAGAGCTCATTTTGTTCAGCAAGTGAGCATGGAGGGGAGTCTGGCAATCACCCTAACATTGCCGTGAGGCATCCATTGGCAACGCATTGATGGCTCCAGAGTTAAAAGAATCAGGTAGCTAGTGACAGAGAAGATTTTCCTCTGCCAGAGATCCAGGGGAGCTGCTGCCAGACAGAACAGACAATAAATAGTGGCCGAGGTATCCAAATAGTCTGACATGGAATAAGGCAGATTCCTGTAAATGAAGTCAGGTGATACTTGCTTCTTCTCAGGGGTTATTTCCTTAGTTCTGTATAGTTCAAAACACTGTACGCAGAAGTACATTTCCCAACCACTTTCCAGGCAACTGCTGTGTTCTCTCTGTTGAGCAGTGGCACCTTGGAGTTGTGGTTGTGGTGGTTCTTGCTGTGATTTGATAACTCTGAATGAGTATCACGTGAATAGGGGGAAGTCATACTCCTGTTCTGTCCACACCGGCACAGGAAGATCACTTCCTAATTTTTCATGTAGCCTAGTATTTATTTACTTTGACTGACACTGGCTCTTCAGGATCTCAGACAGAGGTATTTCCCATTACCTGCTACAATTTGAGGTGGAGATATTAAGCAACCTCTCTATTTTTGACAATAAGATGAATTAGAGCAGCTATGTAAGTGCTGTTGACACCCCCCCCCCACTCTGTTCTGTGTCCTTTGCCTCCTTTTTTCTTCTCTGTGCCCTGCTTCCATCTGCGGACAGGCAGCTCCCATAGTAGTGCACTGTCTTCCGTATAGGATTGCTAACATTACTTGGCCTGCCATATTTTTTAATGGTCTTCCTCTGGTTCCCTTTAACAGTACCTAGACATGCAGAAATGTAACACACAATACTTTTCTTGCCATGAAGCTAAGGGGCTAGGAAAAAGGCTTCGCCTGCTAAGCATATGTGTTCAGGTATCATTAAATGTACAGGAGCAAGATTTGTTGTTGTTTTAAAAAGTGGGGAGAAAGTAGCAGTCCTTTGTATGTGGTGTAATTTAAGTGGAAATTCTAATGATTATTTGATTAGTTTTCCTACTGCGGTTCTTGCATTGATGTTTTGAGTTACTGTTGCTTTGAGTATATGCTGTTTAAATATATTTTGTAAACTCTCTTGGCATTTGATAATAAAGGATACTATGTATGAGATTTCCCTTCACTTTTCATAGGCGATGAACAGGACATTCTATCTAAATACCACCCCCACCCACAAAAAAAAGCAATTGTCAGTACTATGTTTGACCATAAATTTCATTGGCTTTGAAGTTGGAAAGAAATAGACCTTCAGCTGTCTTCCTACACCTGAGATCCTGTTTGGCAGCAAATTCACAAAAGCACAAAAATGATGTTTGCTTTAGCCACTCTTATTTCAATTTTTGAAGATAGTTTGGTGATTCCTAGTTCTTGCGTGCAGTAATACAATTTTGAAACTTATAGTCAAACAACAGTTAACTTGATGGACATTATATAAAAAGAATTCATAACATTAGTGGGCAGGTTGGTGTCCTTATTACGTCTAAAACATTTCCCATCACTGTGTGCTTTATCCTGAATAAATGTAGACAGATTCCTGGCTTTTTCTAACTCTTGGCAATAAAATGAGCAAGTGAATCCAACTGGAACTGTTGCAAATGTTTAAATTCACGAGGTTTAAAGTCTATTTCATACTTAACACCCTCCAGCACTGACTATGCGCTTAAAAATAACACAAAAACAGTTTTAGCTTTCTGGTTCTCCCCACTGTGCTTTTAAATGTTTCCTGTGTTGTTGCTGAGAATATTCAATGCCTGTCACCTGTATGACTTTCAGCAATAAAATAATTAAAACAAAGCTTTAAAAAAATAGAAGGGCATTTTGTTTGTTGTCTCTCTCTAAAGCAAATAAGGAAGGAATATTTGTGCTTTCTAACAAATCAGTTACACTACAGCTCCTAGTGGTTTTGAAAGATTGAAATTGCTCAGTGTTTTTGTTTCATGGGATGTGCTGTGCCTGTGGGTTTGTAGCTTTAATCTGGTCATAACGTCCTTCCTGGAGCAGAATGTGCTTTTTAAGTCAGCCCACCCTTTCCAGGGCAGTGTTTGCTACTGCTGTGTAGTAGATCAAAGCAGCTGGAATCAAATATTCTACATGGGAATGCTTGGGCTTATTAAAACAGTAATTGCTGGTCGTGCTGACATTATCAATAGAGTGCAACCCTGAAGGTAGTGCCTCTGTGAACTTTCTCGGTTTTAAAATTGCTGGCACATAGTGCAAAATGCTGATTTTGGGGCAGAACCCATTTGCATCTGCTACGCAGCATAAACATATTATTATGTTTAATAGAATGATGAAAGTGATGGTGTGATGGACGGTGGGGGCTGCACAATTATTGGATAAATACGTAGAGTGAGACCACCTCATCTCTCAGACAACAATCCCTTCTGAAAGGTGAAAAATAACTTGGATTCACAATGCTTGAAGTTGTCAGCTCTGCTTTTCTCTTTGCTAGCTCCTTTTAGTCTTGGTCTACATATAAAATAAAATGAAGTGATAGATTTTTGGAGGACATAGGTTGAAGTATAAACCTCCCAGTGAGGGGCACAGTTTTTGAATGTTTCCCCACATGAAACACAAAATTCTGTATGAAGGAAACTAAGTATATGGATTCTAGCTCAGTCCTTTTGTTGCGGTACTTGCTTTCTGTTTGCAGGGACACCTTTACTATACTCTGAAATGGTTTATTCAAGCGGTAGCCAATGCGGGGGCCCTTCCAATAGTTATGGACTACAACTCCCATCAGCCTGCACAGTGGATGATGGGAGTTGTAGTCTAGCAACATACGGAGATACCAAATTGGCTATCTCTGGTTTAGTGCATTCTGCCATTTCACTGTGTTTCATATGTGGAGCATTCTCAGATGTGAGGACGAGAATGACATTGAAGAGCTTCCTGTTGTATTTATGAGAATAAATATTATTTATTAATGTAAAACTTATCAGTTGTGCAGATCGCTGGATATCTATAGCCTCTGGCCATATGGTTAGGTTAAGCCTTATGGTCTGCATGCGTACATATGCATATTCACTGCTTAATTTTTCTGCACTTGAGGCGTGAACCCATTTCAAAACATACTGGTGCTGAAAGACTTCTGGAACGTGGAAAACAAGAGAGGCTGGAAACACTGTTTCACCTTTGCTTGAAGGGAAGCTTCAAAATAAACATCTGCAGACACACCTAGTAAGGCTCATGTGGGAACAATTACTGATGGACTTGCATCATCTGACTCTCTGGCTCTATCTTTTTGTTGCCACTCCTTGTTGTATCCAGTCCTCCTCTAACTGCGGCTTAGACTTTTTGGTTACTAGACAGATATGGGCTGTGAGGTGAACTGGTAAAAAAATGAAGAGCACTCAGAATATGAGTTTAATGGCAACCCAATAGGGACTATGGAATCTCTGCAATAACCCTCCAGTTCTTGGATTAAAATGCCTCTGCAAAATTTCCTGCAGGGTTGTTGTTGTTTTTTGGGGGGAGATTTAAATAAACAGCCCTTAAATCAGATTTTAAAAATTTGAAGCTATAATGCTCATGCTTTTGCTCAACTAAGACTTCAGAAGGTTAAAACTGATTGGAAGTGTACTGAAATAATTTTTGGAAAAGATGCCATGCAGACAGAAAATTGTCCAGCAGTGTGTATGGAATAAATAATGCTTTTCAGATTTCCTAGAGTCCTGAGACTTGTGTCAGCTACACATTGTACGTCATAGGTTTTCCATTTAGCACAAACCCGGACCCTGGCTTTGTGCTAAATGAAAAATTTAATCTCACAATTTGTTAACCTCCTGTGAGCGGACAAGGAAAATTAGTTGTATTTTTCCCTGGTGAAAGCAAGAAAAATATGATAATATGATGGTATATTTAATCAGGTGGAGCATATGAATCGAGTTTGTGAAAGGGACAAGTCAATATTGGATTTTAATGTAGTCTTGTTGGTTCTTAATTATGCACTTTGTCCTGTGGATTTGTTTAATGATTATTGATTTTGCTATAACCTGTATTAATTAGGTATTTCTCTTCCTGTTGGAATATTTTTGTTTCTCTTTTGTATTTGCAAACCATTTTTGAATGGTGCTCTAATATTTTTTGATGAATTGTTTAGTGGAATATTATCTAACACTTGTATTAGTTATGCATCATATTAAGTATCTGTTGTGCTGTAACTATTGAGTTATAGCAAACTATTTTTTCTGGGCTGGCTTTTAAAATATTGTAACACAATATCAGCTTCATGTAAAGCATCTGAGCACACATGGAAAGTAGTATACACATAAAATTAACACTGACAAATTGGAAGCTATGCACCAATCAGGCAATGAGTATTCTACTAAAGCTACTTCCTGTATCTTAATTTGCACCCACAAAAAAGTATCTAGGATTTTATTATTAGTATGGCTCCATTATGTCATCAAATTGTTGCAGCCAGTCTGTTCCATTAATAAGAGATGTCGATATCCTTTGCCACATATATTGATTATTTTTGAAGTGGTGGGTTTTCTGTACAGTGAACAAAAGTTTGGGCTTTTAATTCTAACTATTATTTGTTTTCTTCCTTTTCTCTGCAGCTGGAATGTGCACTGTTTTCCCTATACTTTTTTAAGAAGCAAGAGGTTCAGAAGGGCAAAGCTGAAGGATGCCGTCTGAGGTGTGCCTCAGGTATAGTTCATGGAGCTGTCCTGCCAGTTTCCATCGAGTGTGTGTTCATTCACTGTATGCTAGCCTAGAGGATGACAAATTGCATACATAAATATTACATCAAAATGACTGTGCCAAGACATGTCCAGGAGGATTTACTTTTTGCTCTTGTGTTAGGCTTCTGTGTGGTTTTTTCTCCGCAACTTACCCCCATAGAAATATTTATGCATGGTGTAAAACAGGCTTCCTCAACCTCTGCCCTCCAGATGTTTTTGGCTTACAACTCCCATGATCCCTAGCTAGCAAGACCAGTGGTCAGGGATAATGGGAATTGTAGTCTCCAAACATCTGGAGGGCCGAGGTTGAGGAAGCCTGGTGTAAAAGATTTGCTCCTTCTGTGATTTCTCAGCTCATTTGCATGTTGAGCATCCTAACACAAAAAGGATTTGCCTTCCTGTCAGTGCTGAAGCAGGTAAAGGCAGAAAACTGAGTAGCATTGTGTTGATCCTCATGGGCTCAGCCAGTAGATTGCCATTTAAACTTTGGGGACAGGTTGTTTTTATTGTCATTGATGATGAACAATGAAGGAGAAAGAACAGTGAGATTCTCTCCATGTGTCCCTCCCCAAATTGATTTGATTAAGGCAATTAAATTGGTTGTGATGGTTACTGTGATGGGATTATGCATCAAACAGCAGGAGGTCATTTTTATAGAGTAATTGCTCTGATAACTATATCTTTACATATTTCACATGTAATTCTATGCATGCTTCTTAAAAACTAAAAGAGAAAGAAATATGAACTCTGAAACACCCCCTGCCCTTTCAAGTTCTGTATCAAATAAAGTCACACCTCTCAAACTATTCAGTTCACAAAATTAGGCTCAGATTCAAACTAACACATTTTCACTTGATACCTTAGCACACTTATCTGTCTGTAGGATATTTATAATAACATTTGTGTGCATGTAGTAGAAAGCAGAAGAGCCATTTTATTTGAATATAATGTTCCAACGTAGGCTTTTCATCTGAATGACAGAGCAGAGAATTTCAAAATAGTATTTTTGCTGTCAGAATACTGTATAGGAGGCTCTGCATCTTTCTTCTTCTTCCTTTTTTAAAGTGCTGCCACAAATTGTCAGTTATATCAAAAGAAGTCAGTAATATATTTAGAAAGATATTCTAGCGTATGGACACTTTAACAGTTTTGTGTGTTGGGAGGTTATATCTGATTTAGGATTACCAAACTATGTAAAACCTTTTTCCCAAATCATGCATGAACATTAATTTTTTTATGGTAAGGAGTCAAATATTTCAACCCTTCCAAGTGGCCCTTTTATTTGAGAATCTTGATATGAGTGGTTGGAAATGATTGGAACTATAAAGTGAATGGAGGAAAAGAAACTAAATCCTTGCACACCTCATGTGTTGGTGTCCCAATAAGTCCACATACATGTAACAATTTTGTGAAAAGGACATACTAAGCTTTTCAGACTTGCCCCCCCCCCCGCTATAATTGTTTAGCTACATAATGGGAACTGGTGACTCTCATATCTGTTTTAACAGCCATTTGGATGTTTTATTTTCTGATTAGACCATAGTGCCTCTGCCTGTCTAGTGGGAATATTTGTTTTGTTCATGTGTAGGTCTCCCTAACTCAAAGTTCAGGATGGAACATTAGCTTATTTATTCAACTTTGCACAAGTGCTTGGTGTGGATTAAACTACTGCTAACTTCTTACCTATGTCTTCAAAACCTTCTGTGGCCTTGGCCCTCCTTGTCTTTCTGCTCTTATATCCCCTGACGGGTCCCTTCCTTTGACCTTTGCTATTCAAGCGCCACCACCCTCAGCAAGATTCCCTGCTGTCTGAAGTGGCTCCACCCATTTCTCTTTGTTGACCCTTTTGCCTGGAACTGCCTCCAAGAATGCCTCTATGTGATCTACTTCCCTATTTCCTTGTAGTTTCTACTCAAAACTCGCCATTCCCAAGAAGCATTTGGATTCCCTCCCTTTAGTGTAACTAAACCACTAAAGTATCTGTAACTGAAGTCATTCATTCCTTCATTTTATTTGTATGCTGCTTGCAGTTCGAAAGCACGTCAAAGTGCAAGTAGATAAATAGGTACCGCTCCGGCGGGAAGGTAAACGGCGTTTCCGTGCGCTGCTCTGGTTTGCCAGAAGTGGCTTAGTCATGCTGGCCACATGACCTGGAAGCTGTACACCGGCTCCCTCGGCCAGTAAAGCAAGATGAGCGCCGCAACCCCAAAGTCGGTCACGACTGGACCTAATGGTCAGGGGTCCCTTTACCTTTACTTCCTACAGAAAAATCATGCTCAGAGCGGTTTGCGACAAAGAAACAGGGATGAATTTCAAACAAACACTACCAAATTTCATAACAGCATAGCAGGACAATAAAAGAGTAACAATTCCATAGTAACATAGGAAAGCAATAACGTAGTAACAAGTTCATAATAACAAGGCAAAAACAGTGAAATAGAAACAATTTTGTAATAATATTGCAAAGTAGTAACAATGTCATAAACATAGCACAACAAAAATAAAACAACATATAAAACATTTCAATACAGTGGAACCTTGGTTCTCGAACTTAATCCATTCCGGGAGTCTGCTCAACTCCCAAAAGTGTTTGAAAACCAAGACGCAGCTTCTGATTGACTGCAGGAGCTTCCTGCACTCTAGCGGAAGCTGCGTTGGATGTTTGGCTTCCAAAAAACGTTAAAAACCGGAACACTTACTTCCGGGTTTTCGGCATTCGGGAGCCAAAACATATGAGTACCAAGGTGTTTGAGAACCAAGGTACGATTGTACTATAAATAGAACACTATGAGTTAAACAACGTGCAGCAACCAGTAGCAAAAATAACAAGGGAGCAACACAGTTTCTCCTTAGTTGCTCACAGTCCCTCTCCTGCAGCAGCTTCTTATAAGGCAGGCATGGCCAAACTTGCCCCTCCAGCTGTTTTGGGACTACAATTCCCATCATCCCTGACCACTGGTCCTGTTAGCTAGGGATGATGGGAGTTGTAGTCCCAAAACAGCTGGAGGGCCAAGTTTGGCCATGCCTGTTATAAGGCTTCGAAGGGCAAAGAGTGGGGTAGTTGGAAACATGCCTCCCATGATGTTCCTAATCACCTATTCCCCTCCCATTGCTCCCAATCACACCTTCCCATTTTCCTTAGCCTCTGTTGCTTACCTGTCCCTGCCACACCTGCTCCTTATATATGATGCTACATGAACTATGATGTGAACGTGCGCCTCAGTTCTTCAAGAATTTGGACATCTCGTATTATTTGTGTTTATTTACAAATAGACAGGTTGCACATAGGTACAAAAAAGGGGCAGCCAAAATGGTGTAGCCACACTTAGAATACTGTGCACAGTCCTGGTCATCTCACCTCAAAAAGGATGTTGTAGAGCTGGGAAAGGTTCAGAAAAGAACAACTGAAATAATCAGAGAGATACAGCAACAATCCTATGAGAAAAGGTTACAACATTTGGCACTTTCACTTTAGAACATAGGCAAGTAAGTGATGATATGATAGAGGTGTATAAAATTATGCATGGTGAAGAGCAAGTGCATAGAGTGAAGTTTTTCCTGCCTCTTTCATAACACTAGTCATCCATTGTACCTAAATATTTGAAGACTTGGGCCAGACATCTTCATTCAGCACACAGTGAAAACGATGGAATTTGCTATCGTAAGAGGTAGCGACGGCCACCAACTTGGATGGCTTTAAAAGAAGATACAACAAATTCATGAAGGGTAACAGTGTCAGTGGCTGCCAGTCACTATTCTATGTTCTACCTCTACTGTCAGAGGCAACATGCTCTAAATATGTCTTCCCAATTGTTGGGAAGCACGTGTTGAAAGGCTGCTGTTGCACTCATGCCCTGCTTGCAGAACTTCTCGTAGGGATCTGGTTGGACACTGGGAAAAACAGGATGCTGGATGAGTTGGACCTTTGGTCTGAACCAGCAGAGGACTGCTGAAGATATGAGGCTTCCAAAAGTCTCTGGCCATTTAATTATTTCTGCAAAAGGCAGTCATTCAGTGCCAATCCTCATTTAAGAAAGTGAATCTGTCACGCTAAATTTGCCTAACTGGCTTCTTACACTGTTGGCCCCAGCAATTGTGGATCTTCTACAGTTAAAGTCATTAGGCTGAGAGGGCTGGGAGGGATCCTAGTAAATTGGATTAATCCTCAATTTACAACAATAATATGCCTATTTTTATAGCTAGGACAGTTGAAGCTGTGAGATAACGGCCACATTGTGAATGTCTTGCAGAGTGATGCTGTTGTACATAAAGATTTAAGTCCATCTTTATATTGTGGGCCATAATGATAGCCCTGCCACACTGTGATGCTATAGACCTTTGGTTACAGCACGAGAGTGGGGAAATAATAATAAACCCATTTCCAACCTGTGTCAGTAGTACCAAATCATCCTACTTATAATCGTACTCTCACTTCAGAGTTTGATTCAATTCAGTGGCACTTTTTTTTTTTTTGGTCTTGCGTAAATATGCAGGATTGTATGCTTGACCGACGTAATTAGAAATGAAAAAGTAGAAAACATATGCATGCCTTTCACTCTTGGTATTTTCATGCTTGCGAGTGTGATTATTTCTTTGTCTTTTGCAGTTTTCAAGATATGCTGACTGGCCAGAGGCTTTGCCAGTCTAGTTCTCATAATGATGCTGTCTTGGCTGCTCTGAACCAGCAAAGAAGTGATGGGATCCTCTGTGATATAACTCTTATAGCGGAAGAGCAGAAATTCCATGCCCACAAGGCAGTCCTAGCAGCTTGCAGTGACTACTTCAGAGTAAGTTAATGTAGTATGTTTATGTCCATCAGCTCTGTTTTTAGAACACCATAGATATTTGGATAATTAGTAGTATTGAAATCTTTCCAATTTTTTTTTGCCCATGTAAACAGTGATCATGATCTGACCAGATACTTCACAGGACAAGTTTTTTTTTTAATGTCTACTGAAAAGTAAGCCACATTAGGTTCAATGGGACTTAAAACTAGATATGTGAATATAGGATTGTGAAACATAACTGGGGAATTTATTTGACATATATGTAGTATTTAAAGGTAGGCATTTACATGTTTGTAGGTATGTGCTCCTGTACAGTGGTACCTCTGGTTGTGGACGGGATCCGTTCTGGAGCTCCAGTCAGATTCTGAGGTTTCTGCAACCGGAGGTGCCTGTTCTGCGCATGTGCGTGGTGCGATAGAGTGCTACTGTGTATGCGCACGCGGTGAAACCCAGAAATATACTTCTGGGTTTGCTGCATGCATATCCCGAAGAATACATAACAAGAGGGACACGTAAGTAGAGGTACCACTGTATTTACTAAATAGGGTGTGTACACAGTTGTTGGCAGTGGGTGTGAGCCTAGGGCACCCTGTTCCACACTTAACACAGTCTATTTTATTTTAACTACTTTGTATCTCTTTGAGATCACATTTTGAGTTAACTTACAATATATGCTTTGTGAAGTTCTGGTTCAATAGTAGTTTTCCAATTTAAAGCATTAAGTTTTGTTTTGTTTTTTAACTTCCCTTAAGGCCAGAAAAGGCAAGTGATCTGGAAGACTGGAAGAAGACATGCTATTGTCTTCCCTAGTTTTATTTAGGACACTTATTCCCTTCAGTAAAATTTGTAAGTTGAACACATAAAAAGCATAGTTTTGGACTCATTAGGAAACACACGCGCACACACCCACCCACACACCCACCCACACACCAAAATGTAAATTGGGACGCATGTTTGTTAGAACTAACCAAAATGTCACAAGCAAATTTCAAGTGCTGCAGAGCTAGTCATCAGGCTGGATGAACTGGGCGATGTGAAATGCTGACGTGATGTTAAAGCAGATATGGGGAACCTTTGGCCCTCCAGATGTTGCTGAACTACAGTTCCCATTGTCCCAGACCATTGGCCATGCTTGCTGAGGCTGGTGGGGGTTGTAGTTCATTACCATCTGGAGAGACAAAGATTTCCCCCCAAAAGCAACAGACTCCCCAGTTATAACAGTGTTAGGAAAGGAACACAAGATGTAATAATACCGCTTTATTCTGCTTTGGTCAGACCACACCTGTGTTCAGTTTTGGGTGCCAAAATTTAAGAAGAATGTGTTCAGAGGAGGTCAACCAAGACAAGCAAGTGTCTGGAAACCAAGCATTATAAGGAACGGTTGAGGAAGTTGGGTATGTTTAGCCTGGATAAGAGGAAACTGAGAGGATATATGATAGCCATCTTCAAATATCTAAAGGGCTGTCACCTGGAAGATGGAACAAGCTTGTTTTTTCCTGCTCTGGAGGGTAGGACCTGAACCAATGGCTTCAAGTCACAAGGGATTCTGACTAAACATCAGGAAGAACTTTATGATGGTAAGAGCTGAAGCAGACCTCCTCAGATGGTGGTGGACTCTCCTTCCTTGGAGGTTTTTAAGCAGAGGTTGGCTGGCCATCTGCCATGGATGCTTTAGTTGAGATTGCTGCATTGTGGGGGGTTGAACTAGATGACCCCCTCAGGGTTCCTTCCAACTCCACAATTATATGATTCTAGGATTCATTCTGTAGACTTAATTTAATTGGCCACTGCTAGATGGTTGACAGATTTCAGGTTGTGCTTTTATTTGCTTGGACAAATAAACAAATTGTGGCTGATTCCTGGCTTATAAAAAGCAAACCTAATGGATCTTTCTCCAGCACTAAACAGATCACACACATGGTAGTCTTCTGTTAGCAAAGCTGAGATTAACTGTAGGTGGTACACTAGGTAAAAGCAGCTTGAAGGTTTTCTTCGAAAATATAACCTTTTTTTTTTTTTTTGGAAAGGTGGTACTGTGGTTAGAGGCTGTTGACAAGATTACAGTTTTTTTACTATAATATTGGAGACAAGGTAGATTTGCACTCCTCCAGAAGTAGTAATGCTTCCGGATCACAAATATTCTCCTGGGATTGCCAGGTAGCTCTGGTGGGCAGGAATGTGTTCCGCTGACTTCACTTTAGATGCCAATCCTTTCCTGGAGAAACTAGACTTGGTCTCAATCACTCAGGCACTTTGTCACCTCAGACTAGACTAATGTAATGTGGTCTGCTTTGGGCTGTTCTTGAAGAACAATTGGTTTCATATGGTTCAAAATATAGATGGAAAGTGTCTGGTTACAACTTTTTGAAAACCTTTTTCACTTTGTTTCTGAGCTCAATTCAAGGTGCTGTTTTTGTGCTTTTAAAGCACTAAGTAGTCAGGGATCAGAATATTTACAGAACCTCACTCCTTCCTTCATATGAGGCTGCCCAGGAACTCGCCTCCACCCACAAGACCCTTCTTCAGATCTTACTGTGATCAGTATGTGGGTACTTGTCATGCGGCCTTTTCAGCAATGATGTTCCCAAGATTGGTACACCTGTTTCTACCACTCCTTGTTCTTAGGTGGGTGGTGAAGATTTTTATTTAAGTGGATGCTCTCAGAACTGCTGCTGCTGTTTTAGTTTGTTGTTCTAGTCTGGTTAGTGTAGTGCTGCTTTTAAAGATGTGGTTGTTGTTGATTTAACAGCTGAATACCTTTACAGAAAGGTGGAGTAAAATAATAATAGTAGCTGGAGGAGACTCTTGAGAATTCCATGAACTGCAAGAAGATCAAACCTATCCATTCTTAAGGAAATCAGCTGAGTCCTCACTGGAAGGACAGATCCTGAAGCTGAGACTCCAGTACTTTGGCCGCCTCATGAGAAGAGAAGACTCCCTGGAAAAGACCCTGATGTTGGGAAAGATGGAGGGCACAAGGAGAAGGGGACAACAGAGGACGAGATGGTTGGACAGTGTTCTCGAAGCTACTAACATGAGTTTGACCAAACTGTGGGAGGCAGTGGAAGACAGGAGTGCCTGGCGTGCTCTGGTCCATGGGGTCACGAAGGGTCAGACACGACTAAATGACTAAACAACAACAACAATGTCCTGGAAAATATATGGAATCTTGGGCTGAGGCAGTGAGCTGTGATCTTGGCAAGAATTCGGAGCACTCAAATGACTAGTCATGGGGCTGGCAGGCAGAATCGCCATATGTTGCCTTCATCATGCCAGTTGGCATTTTAAATGTTTGCCTGAACTCTGCTTATGCCTCCGTGCTGATCTTTCACTTACAAGTAGTGGTGTGGGAGTAGTTCCACTGTGGCTTCTTCACAATCTGTTCAATAACTGTGTGCATAAGCAAACTTTGTGGGTGGGGATGAAGGCATCCTCTTGCAAATATTGCCTGGCAAGTACAAAGGAGAATCTTAGTATATAGGAAGGAACCCTATCAGTGACCTGCCTCTATGGTTTGTTCACACACGTTGCACAGATAAAATCATGAGGAATTGCTTATCAATGAGTGTGTACCTTGAGCTTTACTGTTCAGGCTTGTGGCGGCGAGAATGAATAGGACATGACTTTTGCCCAACCTCTTTCTTACTTCTTCTCAAAGGGGTCAAGGTTTTGAGTGTGTGGGGGTAATCTTGTGTTATTGAAAACCTAAAAAATTAAGCAAATAAATAAAAACTCACATCACCCTCAGCAGAAAGGGCAGTAAAACTTACCTTTCCCCAAACATAAGAATTTTTAGGTTTTAAATTTTTAAAAATTATATCCTGATTTTAAATAACTTCCTGGTCCTTTTCTATATGTTTTAGACTACAACTCCCATCAGCCCCAACCAGCAGTTGGGAGCTATTATCCAGTACCTAGAGACACACAGATTCCTTATCTCTGTCTCGAAGCTCAATAAATTCAACTGGGATGGGGAATGAGAAAATCCAGTGGATAAAATGCTTAATGAAAAGTTGTTCTGTCTGATGTTTAAAATACTGATTTCTTAATTTGGGGATCAAAAAGAGAGAGATCATCTTATACATATGGGGGCATCTTATACATGGAAAAATACAGTAATATTAAAAAAAACGCACACTCTTCCCTGGCAAACAGGGAAACAGGCAAACAGACCCTGGCAAAAGTGGTCTGTTTTGTCTACAGAATATACTAGTGTTGAAAAGTTCACTGATCTTCAAGTTAGAAAACAGATTTAATCAGGGACATTTCTGTGTGTTCATATAATTCAGAAAACTGTTAGGCTGTAATTAATGATGGTATTTCATCAGTAAACAAAAAGAGGTCACTGAATAGATATCACTGGAGGTTATGAAGTCATTAAATTGTGTTTGCAGATAATGGTTTTTATCACATTTCTTTGTTTAAAAAAGTGGATGTATCATAAATAGTTGACTTTCTGATGTATTAAAAGCACAGCCCATATCTTCTATTTTATGCAAATAAAAAATAATCACAGTGTTTACATTCAGGCTTAAATGGCATGGAATTTAATTAGTAACTACCATTTGCAGTACAGTTGTAAATTGGTTACACAGTGTAGTAATTGTTAAGACTTTTAAATGCTTCTGTCACTAATTCATGTTGCCAGGAGTGCCCATTTAGGGTGGCTGAATAAAAAAGTGAGGGCTGGGCTCCTGCACCTTTTTATAGCTGAACAGAAGAGGGGGTTTCAGTACATGTAGCTTGCATTTCACCTACATCTACAGAAATGTTCTCTTCTGCAGAACTATTAAAAGGTGCAGGGCCCTCCCTACTCCCATGTGATTATCTGTGGGAGTGCAGGGAGCTGCTAGAAGGTTTGCAATCCAGCAGGGTTCCTAAGGATCTCACATGGGGACTGTATGTGCAGCAGCTGTGGGTTGTATGCTCACAATGGCCCTTTTACAAGTCTTAGTCTATTTAACTGAAGGATGGGAGTAAAAATGCTCGCTGCAAATTGTTTTGTTATCCTGATTTTGTTATCCTCTTACTGATGGTTGGGGTAGGGTGTTTAAGGTTGAGAGATGGAGGGAGACTTGCCCAAGACCACAGAGTGATTTGGAGGGTGTTGGGGGGGGGCAGGATATTGCTTTTCAGTTGGAAGGGTCCAAACACAGTAGTTTTTCTGAAAGATCACAGGCTTGTCATGTATATCTAGTTATGAAATGAAACCAGTATAAATTACTTTTGGAATAAATTGCATACTGATTAATGACTGTAGTATTACTAGCTATCTTAATTAGGGAACAGCAAAGCAGCAACAAAAGTCCCTTATCTTTAATAGGAAATCCAAGTTTGATCAATGTAATGTAGACAATTTTTTCTTTTCTTTTCTTAGGCGATGTTCAGCCTTTGTATGGTTGAAAGTGGCGCAGATGAGGTGAATTTACATGGCATCACAAGCATAGGTTTAAAGCAAGCTCTGGACTTCGCATACACTGGACAGGTATAGTACTAAAATTCTTAACAAGCATATGAAACAGACCGGGTCACCTTAGAATAGATGGCACCGGGATGTTACCATGGCAACTGGCTTGGCTGGCCTTGCACCTGTTGGCTTATCTCATGCATGGGGTGATTTATGCTCATGAAGGAGATTAAACCCTTCCTCCATGTCCAGTTTCTCCAACAGGTTTGCATTTCAATTCCAGATCAACATCACACTTTCAGGGAGGATGTAAAAACACATTGGCCAGGATTGAAAGAACTGCACAGCTTTCTACTTCTGTCTACAGGGGACTCTGAAAGAGCAGACCTTCATGCCACACTGCAAAGCACTTTAGAAACTGATGTGATTTTCAGATGCAACTGAGATAGCAGTATCTGGATGGTGGGGAGCCCAATAAAAATAAGAACAAAGAAAACCCAATAATCCCCTCTCCCACATCACATTTAAAAGGGCATTGGCTGTTGATCTTAATATTCAGGAGGGTCTGTAGTGAAATACAGTCTTTCAGAAATTTGGGAATTAAGGGCTAAGTGAAATAGGCTGGCCTTTGAAAAATTCAGTTATAGTCATACTCACCTTGAGCACATTTTAACATAAGTGAAATGTGCAGTCCCATGTAATCAACTGGAGTTGTGCCTTTTAAAAGACACTGTTTGTTAGGGATATGTATTGTATTATTGTAACCATGTGTGCCAAGAGCCCAGGAGGTTTTTCTACATTTGCTGGAATGCCTTCCCTGAGAGACAGCTCTTTCAAATGTTAGTAGCTGCTGTCAGAGCAGTGAGAAGCCTGTGTGCCCATGAGGTGACTCAAAACCATTGAAGTGTTAATGGAGAAGATTTCAAAGTATTGCGTGGGTGTAAAGCAGAAATGCTGTTAGCAAATAATTGGATTTGTGCATGTGCCTCCTACACACTGCTCTGAAAAGTCTTAGTCACAATAGGTTTTGGTCCATCGGTACAGTATTACCAAGGGAATAGGATATTTTCTTTCTGAAACAGAATTTCCAGTGCCTACCACTCCCACCAGTAAATAGAAAGCTGTTTTTACAACAACCCTCACTGAGATGAAAAAATTATAATGCTTTGCTCAAAGCAAACCTGAGCCTTGTACGGTCCAATATCCTACTCTTCTGTCTCAACCAGGGGAAGGGAAAAGGGGATGCCTCACTTATTATCCTTGTTCTTTTCCAATATATGTTTTGTTTTTGTTTTGATGATGATGAAGCCATTCTGTAGCCCCAACTTCATTAACTTTACCTGGAGGTAAATCATTCTAAATTTAACAGGACATGCAAAGGAGTGAGTTTATGCATATTGATTGAAATACCAAACATGCTGAGGAAGCCACCTGAAAATGCTGTCATATTGTAACTTGCAAATGGATAGTGGTCTGGCCAGCTGGCTTTTTGAGAGTTAGGGCTCATCCAGACTTCCATTTGTGCCACATTTCTAGGCACAGGTTAGGGCTTTAAAGGTCTGTGTAGCTAGAGCTTAATAAATACTCAATTGGGGTGCACTTTAGTCTAGGGCTGGCCCGATGTACGTGAACTTTATAGGTACTTAGAATCATCAAGTTGGAAGGGACCCTGAGGATCATCTAGTTCATCCCTCTGTAATAGAGGACTATGTAGCTGTCCCTTATGGGAATCAAGCCTGCAACTTCAGAATCATCAGCACCATGCTCTAACCAACTGAGCTATATATTACAGGTCCTCTGCAGATAGCTAAATAAAGACAGTCTCAGCATTGGGAAACACATTCAAATCCATACTCAGCTATAACTTTCACTGGATGACCTTGGGCCAGTCACTTTCTTTCAGCCTAACTTCTCTGACAGGTTTCTTATCAGGATGGAATAGTGATGACATGGGAGGTATGTAGGAAGAATGAGAGAGAGAAGACTACAATCCTGTACAACAGATGTGGAGAACCTTTGGCCTTCCAGTGTTGCTGAACTACAACTCCCATCAGCCACAGCAAGCATGGCCCAGTGGCCAGAGATGATGGGAGTTGCAGTTCAGCAACATTTGGAGTGCCAAAAGATAGCAAGTCCCCAAAAAATCTACAGGACATACTGCTGAGTAGACCTCTATAGGATAATGTAAATGACCCCTGTTTATGCCCCACAAGTGCAGTACTTGGTATGCTATAGGAGACTTGCTCATTTGTTTTTAGTCAGCCCTCTGGTTCATCATCTTACAAGGAGTTAGTAAACCATGTTGGATTGTGTTGTATGTGAAACAATTTATCAGATAGGTAGTACTTTGATTACATAGGTAATGCATTCAATCTCCTTAAAATATGTGTTCTGTTATTTCTCAGTTTCATTTATTTCTTTAAACAGCAGGAAAGTGGAACGTTCCTTTTCTGTATAAAGTGGGTTTCTTGAGACCTCTAGTGAAAACAGCTGGTGTTGCAGGATTGGATATTAAAATGGGAAAAGGAAATCTGTGTGGAAATACTTCATTATTCCTGTTCAACAGAAGCAGTGTTCATTAGAAATGATTGTTAGACACACTTGTAAGGTTATGGGAAACTCTCAATACAAAAATAGTCATCTCCCTATGAATTATATAATAATTTTTAGCAATTATATTTAGGATACTGTCTAGAGCTATTAGATCATGTTTTAAAGTGTATACAGTGGTACCTCGAGTTACAAACGCCTCAGGTCACAAACACTTCAGGTTACAAACTCTGCTAACCTGGAAGAGTTACCTTGAGTTGAGAACTTTGCCCCTGGATGAGAACGGAAATCGTGTGCTGGCAATGCAGCGGCAGCAAGAAGCCCCATTAGCGAAAGCACGCTTCTAGTTAAGAACAGTTTCAGGTTAAGAACGGACCTCCGGAACGAATTAAGTTCATAAGTAGAGGTACCACTGTATTAAGTTATGGTGTCAGGTTATGTTTTGAACCTGTCTTTAACTTTTTAGCAGTCACTGCATAAGATTTAATGCAGTCCTTTTATATTTAGCTGGTTGTTTTCTTAACTTGATCTAAGTTTGATTATCTAGTACTTTTCATGAGGTACTGTTGATGGCTGCTGCATTTGACCAAAGATCAGCCTTAAAAGATCAGGCTTGCAGTTCGGGAGTGACTGAGCCAACCTTGATACTGAAAGCCCCTGTTGAATGTTATGCCTTTTGCCAGCTAAACCTAGTGCACCAGCTACAACAGAAGTGGCCAACATGGTTCCTTCCAGAGGGTTTTGGTCTCCAACTTCTATCAGCACCAGCTGGTATGGCCAATGGCCAGGGCTGATGAGAGTCCAGTAACATCTGAAAAGGCACCATGTTGACTACCCCTCAGCTACAACTTCTCCAGGACAGAGATAGCTTATCAGAATGATCCATAGGCTGTTAATTCCAGGTAGGTTACCACAGTGCAGGGATTCCTTTGACATCTCATAAACTTCTTTTAGTTCAGAACACAGCTGTCTGGTTCCTCCCTGGCACTTTGTGACCTAATTGCCGAATAGAGAGACAGACACAGAAGCTGGGTTGAACTAGGGGCACTTCAGTTAAGAGTAAAACCCATAAAAAACCCTGTTGAGGGAAAACATTATTGCAGGAGCAAACCTGAACCTGAACAACAGCAGTCACTGGGGAGACCAAAACTCCTGCCTGCAGGAAGGGGAGGCAAGGCTGTCAAGCCTGCCTCTCATTCCCAGGTCACCCCATGACGGTGAGTAGGAATGCCTGGGCTGCTCCATCGCCACCCACTCAAGGCCCCATAGCTTTGGTCAGATGAAGCAGTTTAGCCTCAAGGCCCCTATCCTACCACAGAGATGCAGAGCCCAGAGTGTAAGCCTCGGGGGCAGCCCATCACCCAGAAAGGCGCCCAAAGGCTAAAATGCAACTACTTTCCTTCCTGAACTGCCAAAATCAACCAAACTGAAGATCAGATTAGCCGAATTAACAGTACAGCAGACCATCTGACACCTAGCACCCAGCTATTCAGTATGGAATAGGCAAAACAAAAACAAAACAAAACCCCACAAACAGGTGGATCAGCTATAAATTCACATGGAGAGACAGGAAGGGAGGGTGGTGGGTGCTGCTGCCAGGAAAAGAAGAGGGAGAGAGGTGGCAGTACAGCACTTAAATGACAGTCTGTCTCTACCCCACTCTCAAGCATGTGACTGACACAAGAGAGTCAGACAGGCTGTCTCCTTAAGCCTGAATAGGCCACAGATTTGCCCCGCTAGCTGGTACCAAGGCAGAATGGGCAGCGGAATACAACAGCTTCACTTGTTAGTTTTCTTCTAAGCACAAGAGCTGGTTTTATATGGCTTGGGATCTAGAGGCCTGAAGAACCCTTTCCCAAATGTACCTGTCCATGCACTGAGAATCAGTGCCCTACCCTCTTAAGTTACAGTAGGTCATTTGTGGTCACTGTTAAAATTTCATTAACTGTGGCATTTCTCCCCAGAAAGGCTCACCTGGTACCTATGCTGATATTACAGTGTCAGGTGAAGAAGGGTTTATTTTCCCAGCTTTACTTACTAAATCCAAAGGTCTGATTCCCACATTGTTCCATACAGCAGCAAGGAGAACACAAGTAGATTACTCATGGGTGCAAAATACACAATATAGCTACAAGTATGCAGTCTGAACTTGGATGAAGTTCAGATACATCCGTCCTGGTGGATTACATGGCTGGAAGAGAGGAGTGAGGAACAGGAAGGGAAGCAGCTTCATTTCCACATGGAAAAGAGGGGGAATACCTAGCTGAATCTAGGAATAGAGCTCTATGGTCGTAACCCCTTCATGCACTAACAAGCACTCATGCACAGTAACGTTTGACTGTAATTTCCCACAACAATTACTTGGAATGTGTTACGTTCACATCCCCCCTCTGTTTGTTTGTTTGTTTGTTTGTTTGTTTTGTTTATGGTCCTTACTAGCTCAATTGCAAATCTCAAAACTGCTAATGTGCAAAGCTTCATGTAGATGACAAAAACATGGGGGATATCTCTGTGGTAGTGTAAAGTAGCTACATTTGTGCAAAGTTAGGAACAAAACAAATAAGTTATCTGTTGAACATTCTAGTGAATATGCACACAAGGTGGACATATTGACAATATTTGACTTCTTTTGGTAACGGTGTGATCAGTGTTGATATGTTTGTGTTGTTGTTTAGTCGTTTAGTCGTGTCTGACTCTTCCTGACCCCATGGACCAGAGCACGCCAGGCACTCCTGTCTTCCACTGCCTCCCACAGTTTGGTCAAATTCATGCTGGTAGCTTTGAGAACACTGTCCAACCTTCTCGTCCTCTGTCATCCCCTTCTCCTTGTGCCCTCCATCTTTCCCAACATCAGGGTCTTTTCTAGGGAGTCTTCTCTTCTCATGAGGCGGCCAAAGTATTGGAGCCTCAGCTTCAGGATCTGTCCTTCCAGTGAGCACTCAGGGCTGATTTCCTTAAGAATGGATAGGTTTGATCATCTTGCAGTCCACGGGACTCTCAAGAGTCTCCTCCAGCACCATAATTCAAAAGCACCAATTCTTCGGCGATCAGCCTTCTTTATGGTCCAGCTCTCACTTCCATACATCACTACTGGGAAAACCTTTTGCTTCCAGGCATATCCGCAACTGAGCGACCTTTCAGCTTTGGCCCAGCCGCTTCATCAGCTCTGAATCTACTTGTACTCGTCCTCCGCTCTTCCTCAGTAGCATGTTGGACACCTTCCGACCTGAGGGGCTCATCTTCCAGTGTCATAACTTTTATATGCCTGTTGTCTTTGTCCATGAAGTTTTCTTGGCAGGGATACTGGAGTGGCTTGCCGGTTCCTGCTCTAGGTGGATCACGTTTGGTCAAAACTCTCCACTATGACCTGTCCATCTTGGGTGGCCCTTCACGGCATAGCTCATAGCTTCTCTGAGTTATTCAAGCCCCTTCGCCATAAGCAAGGCAGTGATCCATGAAAGGGGATATGTTTGTAGTAGCATGCAAATCTGGCAGCTTCTCCACAAGGCAAATTAGCCCGATGACTCCCCTCACCATGAGCTGCTGAGAAAACATGGGCTAAAGCAATAAGTGGGCACCATTCAGCATATTGGTTGTATGAATCTGCTGTAAGGAAAATGTTGTTAATAGGTGTAATTTAATAATATTTGCTGGTTACAGAAATAAGTAGCAGTGCTTCTCTCTCCTTCCTGTCTGTTGTGAGGAGAAACAACAATGCCTGCTTTTTAACTGTAGTTAAACCTTTTGTTTGAAAGGGTTTTCAAACAAAATGCAAAACTTTATGCACCTGGAGTGTTGTAAGAATTGACAGCTTCAAATATCACATTGAATATTTTGCTGAGCACTTTCAAGGACAAGTTCCTTACAAGTTCTCTTTCTCTTTATTCCCCAATACAGGTACTCTTGGAACCAGGTGTGATTCAAGATGTGCTTGCTGCAGGGAGCCATCTGCAGCTGCTGGAAATGCTTAGTTTATGTTCTCACTATCTTATCCAGGTAAGGCTAAGGGGCTTGATTCTCCCCTTTATTTGGTTTCACTTAGCTTAATTCTTAAGTCTGTGTTACATGTGTGAGGTCGGGATGAGCACCTTCAGCTGTATGACAGGAAGCGATAACTACACAATACCTTGATTAAGACTTTGAACTGGACTTCTGTTTAGCCTTTGATCTGTACAGGACGGATTTCTTTTGTGAATGGGGAGGCAGAAATCAGGTATATGCCCCTGTGTTCTCCAGAGAAGACAACTGTAATGTGTGGCACATGTGGCTGCCTTTGAAGATTGTTCAAACACTTCCATTAGTGCAGGATATTGCTGTTTAGATTACTAACTGGAACTGGACATAATTATTATTATTTTGTCAGTTTACTCATATAAATTTCTCAAAGTGACTTACAAACACAATCAAAACACTCAAACAATTACAATAAACACAAGTACATCTATACACATTATGAGAATGATTCACCTGTGCTATGCCAAATGCTCTGGTTTCCAGTCTGTTTTGAGGTCCAATTCATAGTGCTATGTTTAGACCTTCATGGCTTAGGTGGTGCTTTAAGTACCCTGCTCCTATCTCCATCTGTGCACCTTCCTCTCCATTCTTTAGGCTAAAGAGGGTCAATATTGCCTATGTACTTTCTGTACAAGTAAACAGCTATATTGCAGGGTTCCTGCAGAGCATTGTTTCAAAACAGGGATCTACCCAAACCTTTTCAGATAAAGACATTTTGGTGCGTAGAATGCAAAGTCATTTTAAAACAGCATTTTTGGGACCTGGAAACTGTTCCTTTTCTGCAAAACATAAAATAAATAAAGAATCACTGAATTGTAATAGTTCTTTTCTCAGTGCTTTTGTCACAAAAGTGAATGCTTTGCGAAAGGTGGTTCACAGAGCATCTGGAGCACTCGCTGGTGGGTGTCTGCAACTTCACAAATGATTAGCTACCCCCTCTGCAATATAATGGTCCCCCCTCTTTCAAAATAGAAGTTACTTACAGGGCTGCCAAAAAATGAGCAAATGGCTGTCTCAGCCCATCATTTCTATGGCTTTAGGGTGCTCTTTTCCCTCTATTTTTTTGCCTGCAGATTACTGGGTTGAAGGCAAGAGAAGTAGAACCAATGGCACTCATCTTGTCTGATCTATTGCTGCAGTTTGAAGTGGCGAGATAACTGTTTCCCCTTGTGGCGATTCCCCCCCCCCCCACTATATTTGCCATAGGGTTTGTATAGGGTACAGCGAATCTAGAATAACATTAACCAGCCCTAACGCTTTTTATTGTTGTTGTTGCATTACTCTTGTGAACATCTTGCCTGATGAAAACTATTGAAAAGCTTGGAAGCTTGCCACTATTTTGTGCTTGGTTTCAAGAAAAACATTGTCCATTTGGGATCTTTTAAACCTTCATCAAGTCACCCCAGTTTTCTCATTCTAAATGTTGATGCTTCTGTATTGCATTTTATGTATAGAGATAAGATTCAGATGCCTTTCCATTATGTGTCTGCTAGTTTTGATAGTGGATGAAGGAGCCAATCTGGCGTTTATCTCCAAGACCTGGGTGGGTGAGCTGGGGGGAGTGGATTTTGCCCAGCTTTGCTTGTCTGGTACTTTGTGCAGCATCAACATAGACTAGAGGATCTGGGATAGGAGTTGACTTCTCCTTCTGGGGACTGGCCTTGCTGGTTTACCACCTAGCCTACTGCCCAGCAGCTTTCCCAGCTGTGTTGGTTTACCGTAGTGTGGTGTTGGGGACTGTTGTCATGAGAGACTGCAGCATGCATACCATTGGTGGTATGGAAATCAGAGATAGTGTCCTCTCTGACACTGTGGGGTAAATCGTGTCCCCTGGTATACTGCGGAGCTATGTGCTATTAAATAGGCTGCATGACTGCTAGAGCAGATGGTGAAAGTACCACTGCAAAGTTGACCAAGCATGAGTTAGAGCACATAATGGTGCCTACTTAGTGGTGATGAAAACAATGAAGCAGGCCTACTCCATTGGATCATTGAGTAATTGCCCAGTGGAGCTCTTGAGACTTATATTGGTAGATGGAACCCACCCAGGACACCTCAGAGACCCTTTGTGATTTCCTTGCTGCGTGTTTTGAGGGCAGTCACCTGCCTTGGTAGTGAGCTTGATGCCATGGTTGACACAACTTCTAGTAAGGTTTTCAATGCTCCATCAAACCTTTCAATGTGAGATCAGTTTCAGTTCTTGCAGCCCAACAACATGTGCCAAGTGCTTGCAAGTATGCACCCAACCACGTATCCTCTTGATCCTTGTCTTTCATGGCTGATTGAAGCTAGATTGGAGGTGGGGAGCTAGGTGTTTTTAAGTGGGGATGGGGTGGTGTCTTCCACCTTGAAGGAGACACTAGTGTGGCCAATCCTGAAGATAACGTTGTACAATTGTTTCTCATCCCCCCTGGCTCTGGAGCTACAGGTGCTGAAGGACACCATATTATCTCCAGTGCTGTTTAACATCAAATCATATTTGGAATTAGTCATTAGGAGATTTGGAGTGAGGTATGATCAATATAGGGATGCGGGTGGTGCTGTGGGTTAAACCACAGAGCCTAGGAATGCCGATCAGAAGGTTGGTGGTTCAAATCCCCGCGACGGGGTGAGCTCCCGTTGCTCAGTCCCAGCTCCTGCCAACCTAGCAGTTCGAAAGCACGTCAAAGTGCAAGTAGATAAATAGGTACCGCTCCAGCGGGAAGGTAAACAGTGTTTCCATGGGCTGCTCTGGTTTCACCAGAAGCGGGTTAGTCATGCTGGCCACATGACCCAGAAGCTGTACGCTGGCTCCCTTGGCCAGTAAAGCGAGAGAGCGCCGCAACCCCAGAGTCGGTCATGACTGGACCTAATGGTCAGGGGTCCCTTTACCTTTACCTTTATGATCAATATGCTTATGATGCCCAACTCTATTTCTCTGTGACATCTGAACTGGGTGAACTATTCACAGGTCCAGGGAACGGGCCTGGATGGGGCTGCACTCTTTCTAAAGGAGCAGGTTGTTGTAGACCCAGTTATTGGAACCCCAGGTGTTCCTTGGTGCCTTTAACCAGCTGCAGCTAATAAGACAGCTACCACCATTCTTGGATTGGTATAATTTAACCATAGGTGTTCATGTATTAGATTACTGCATTGTCTTCTATGTGGTATGAAGGTTGGTCTCAAGGATACAGCTAATGTAGACAACTAGCTGGCCAGAGAATTAGGAACTGGAAGGTATATAATGTCATGAATTCCTTAGAACTTTTGCTGACTCATTAGTTGCTCAGTGTTTTAATTAAGCAACACTGAACTGTGTTGAAGTTTGTTGGATTCCCGAGGGTTTGGTTTTAATCTTGAATTTCTGAATTGAAGGACTAGAAAGATTTGCAGGATTTCTTTTCGCCCCATGCCCCTCTTAGAATGTGGACAGGAATTTATGGTGGCAACAGCTGTAGAGAAGTCCAGTAGAGTGACTCTTCGATACAGTGCTGTTTTCTTTATTAAGAAGCAGTAACAATCACAGCAATATGTTCTATTTTTACATTCTGTTATCTGAATTATTACTGGCAGGCAAGGAGAAGTGCTGGACAGTGTTGTGGTTTTTCTTCCCGGGAGCTTTTATTACCTTGATAGAAAGACTTGATTAGACACTGGGGCTTAGTTTATGATACAACTAAAGTCTATATAGTTAGGCTAATTCATAGTTTAACATGTGCAGGGAATTAATCTTACAAAAGGTGCTGTGCTAAAATCCACATGGGCTGGCGTGAGCTTTTGTTAAGGTTCTGCATTCATGCAGTCCTTACAACACGGCAAATAATGTTTTAAAGGCAGGTTGTTTCCCCCCATAACTTGGTTTTTGAACCTGTGAACATCTGCTGACTGAAAGGTGCTAGGTTCAGGGGTAGCAACTGTGATGTAGGTCTTGCCCTGTGGCAGTTGCTTAAAGTGGCAGATTTCATGGAGCACACAATTTTCCTGCTTGTCTGTCATTTTGAAAAGGCAGGGGAGAAGGGAATCACAAGACACACTGCCTGTGATGTTTGATCTGTGATGGTGGTGTGACGCATGAAGCAATAAGCATGCGTTTGGACATCCATCTAGGAACTGCATGTTGATTTCATTCATTCAGATATTTGCCGAATGATAATGACGTGTACTATATATACCGTATTTTTCGTTCTATAGGGCGCACCGGCCCATAGGACGCACCTTGTTTTTTTGGGGGGGGGGAGAATGAATAAAAAAAAATTATTCCCCCCCCAGCCGCGGATGCCGCCCCAAGCCTTGCGAACACTCGCCCGAAGCACGGGAGCCCTCCGGAGGGCTCCCCGTGCTTCGGGTGACAGGCTGCCGCCCCAAGCCTCGCGCGCCCGTCGGGACCTCCCGCCGGGCGTGCAAGGCTTGCAGACACTCGCCCGAAGCACGGAGAGCCCTTCGGAGGGCTCCCCGTGCTTCGGGCGACAGGCTGCCGCCCCAAGCCTCGCGCGCCCGTCGGGACCTCCCGCCGGGCGCGCAAGGCTTGCAGACACTCGCCCGAAGCACGGAGAGCCCTTCGGAGGGCTCCCCGTGCTTCGGGCGACAGGCTGCCGCCCCAAGCCTCGCGCGCCCGTCGGGGCCTCCCGCCGGGCGCGCAAGGCTTGCAGACACTCGCCTGAAGCACGGAGAGCCCTTCGGAGGGCTCCCCGTGCTTTGGGCGACAGGCTGCCACCCCAAGCCTCGTGCGCCCATCGGGACCTCCCGCCGGGCGCGCAAGGCTTGCAGACACTCGCCCGAAGCACGGAGAGCCCTTCGGAGGGCTCCCCGTGCTTCGGGCGACAGGCTGCCGCCCCAAGCCTCGCGCGCCCGTCGGGACCTCCCGCCGGGCGCGCAAGGCTTGCAGACACTCACCGGGGCTGCAGGCTGCTGCCCGCAAGCCTTGTGAGCCCGCGGGAACTCCCGCCGGGCTTGCAAGGCTTGCGGATAGCTTCCTGAAGCCTGGAGAGCGAGAGGGGTCGGTGCGCACCGATGCCTCTCGCTCTCCAGGCTTCAGCGAAAGCCTGCATTCGCACCATAGGACGCACACACATTTCCCCTTCATGTTTGGAGGGGAAAAAGTGCGTCCTATGGTGTGAAAAATACGGTATATATATTCATCCATTTTATCACAATTTGTGTTTCATTTGTCAAGTGGAACTGGTTGGTACGTGCAAATATTACATGTCCTGTAATTTTCCAGCCAGCATTTGAGCAGAGGGGAGTCTCACTTGACTTGGGATGGGTGGGAAGGTTTCAGATTTTAAAACAACAAAACCGGTATTATAGATGATTGGGGTGTATTTTGTTTTGTCTTGAAAGACTCTGGAATCCCCACAATACTCACTACTGTGCAGTAGGTGGCAGTGTAAGCCCACTTGTTTGAATAAATTAAAGCGTCAGAAAGAACAAAAATGAAAAGAAATTATTTATTTTGCTCCATATTAGTCTTGTGACCTAATCAGTAAAAAAGTCATTATTCACACAACACTGGGCAATATGCATTGTAATTTTTAACAAATAATGGGGAACTGTTAACGGTTTCACAGGAAATACAGCCCTGTCTTGTGCAGCAGTGGTCATTTATCATTGCACTTTGTGAAATCACTCATTTGTTCTAATTTGAATGTAAATGACTCTAAGGTTTTACAAATAAGGTGACAGACTCACATAAATGTAATTGCAGGGTTCATCTCTCTCTTTTTATATATCACTCATTAAGTTATGAATTAAATACATCGTATTAAACCAGGGGCATGTCCAATGATGATATTGTAATGGCAAATTACTCTATGCTATTAGAGGTGTATTTTTTATTCATGGACATTAATTTGTCATTAAACGGCATTAGTTTAGCACTTTTATGTGGGATACGTGACCTGAAAGAGGAGACTTGCTTCTCTAATGTGAGAGAATAGGAAATATGAGTACCAGATGCATGTAGCCCTTTTAGCTCTTGGAAAGAAATGGAGGAATATTTTATTTCAGCTTCCCCAGTTCTATCCACCCACATGCACAAAATTTTTAAATTGGTTTTTATCCATGTTAATAGACATCTCTGAAGAATGAGTAGCCTTCATATTTTAAATCTTGTTTCTCATCCAAAAGCTACTGAGAAAGGTTAAGATGGGAAAAGAATAAGTTCATCTTCAGATGTCTGTCAGATGCTTGCCGGGTTTTGAGTGATTATTCTTTTCGGCAGCCTAAAATAGAAGTGATAATCTGCTTTGCTTTTAGCAAAGTGGGAAACTTATTAGGTGGGCCCTAGGACTTCTGTTCTCTCTCTCCCTCTCTCTCTCTCTATATATATATTCATGCTTACATAAAGTAAAGCCCCAATCAAATATGAAACCTGCACCACAAAAATAAGAACACATGTTCAGTACTTGGAATGAATTAATGAAAAGTACATATGAAATTCGAATAATCTGCTCTTGTTGGCAAGGTCTGGGTTGATAGAATCATATAGTTGGAAGGGACCCAAGGGTCATCTAGTCCAACCCCCTGCAATGCAGGAATCTCGGTAGGGAGCAGAGAAAGTGTATCTTAAAGTTGGGTAATCAGGCTGAAGAAGTAGGTTCTAAAATGTATCTGCAGGCCATCAAAGCTCTATTGTGCCATTGCAGTCAAGAAGGTTTTGAAATATCCTGAAGACCCCTGCCTCAAAGAAAAAAGCAGGATCTGTGGGTGGAAACAGATTGCCACATGTGAAGAGCCCTTGCTGGTTGCAGCCCTGAGCATACAAGGAGTGCCAAATCTGGAAAGGAAACTTAGCAGGGAAGATGTGGCGCAGGGTGTGAAATATTGGGAACAGTAATGGTTTTGACAGGACTGGTTCTCTCAATCTCTGAACCACAGCTAAGAGAGCAAAAGTCTCCTGTGGACATGCAGACTTCCTCTTTTCTATCTCCTGTACCCCACCTTCCTCATCTCTTTTTCAGTTAACTGTGATTAGCATAACATCTGAAACAATGTTAATGATAATGATGGGATTGTGCAAAGCCAAGTTAAAGATAACCATGGGTTAGTATTAAAGCACATGACTTGACTAGGATTAGAACGGAGGGGGGCATTTTTAGCAGGAAAGATATAGGGAAAGGCAGTTTGGGAACCCAAATGGTGCTTCTAATCTGGGGTGGGGAGGGTTGCCCTATTTAAAACAGTGAAAATCTGGACAGAAAAGCTGTTTGCTTAGCTTTTTGGGCAAAATTGCAAACAACAACAACACCACAACCCTGTATTTGAACTTTTTTTTTTTGTGGGGGGTGGCAAAAACAGCACTGCAACACAGTCAGATTTCCCCGGAATTTTTTCTCCATTTTTGCCCGGACACTGCTGCTGACTGCAGTATTTTGGATATGTCTGGACCTATGGCAACCCTAGGGGTGGGCAGCTTTTCAGTGGTGCCCCCCTTTCCCTAGAGTGGCCCACTCGATGTCTATAATGACATCTTGTCCGCATTGGGCCATGGTCTTTCTGTCTACCCAGGCCTTTTAACGTATTTTAATATTTTTAATCCTACGTTGAATTGGGCTAATGTTCCTTTATCTCATTGGATGTTTCATTTTATAATTTGATCCAAGCTGTGTGCTTCCTAGAGTTAATAGGTGATGGATACGTTATTGTTGTATTATTTATCAATGACATGATAGATCTCCTAGGAATTTATCTGCCTAAATACCAGTTGAAATGAATGGAAGATACCCAAGAACACTTGAGATATTTGCATAAATCCTAATTATGTCAATGAGGTTTGTAGAGGAGCTTCATGGTCGCTTTTTGCCGCAGAAAGTATGCCTACCTGTGTGGATATTATGCTGCAATAGATGTGAGTTTGCAATTAAGCCTCTGCAGGGTTAATACAGCTATGGTGTGGCAAATGATATAAAATGCTGGAAATTGTAGTGATTTTGAAAGGGACTGGTTTTCTTATATATATGTTGATCTGCCAAATCTAAGGTGTAGATAGTGTTTGATTATATAGTCAAATAAAAATCTGGCATTTAATATAGGATGGACGTTGGTTTGCCAAGTGCGCTCGGTCTTTCTCTCTGCGTGTGTTTGTGTATATTTGGGGGAGGAGGTTAATCTCTGTAGATAGGATTTTATATATGGTTTCCACATAATTTTAGTATATTACCTATTTCTTATTAGTCAGTATCTATTGTCATAAAATGCAACCAGTTAAATATAAAACTATCTCTTTATTGCTGTTCAAATATGTATACAAACTCTGTAGCTCTAGCTGGTAGTTTGCAGTATATACACTTTTTGATATTTTAAATTGAATTATCGTTTCATCTTGGAACTGATGAAGGGAGGGGCAAAATCACCTTCAGTGCATCATGTTTGCGTATAGGAAGGGCTGGTGGTATATGGATTGAAAATCACGTAATACCTTGATTTATAATTATTCTGTAATCCAAAAACAAAGCAGGTGGAGTAACAACTGGGTATGATGCCTTGGATATTAATGGCTTGGCTGAGCGATGGAATTTCTAAAGCTGTATACACTTTTTCCTGTCTTAATTATGCATTCATTAGAAGCTTTTATACCCAACAGAATAAAGTAAATATTTTTTGATCTCTGTAGTGTGCTCCCAGATTGTAGATTTGCACAGCAGGGTCTTGATAATCTGAATAAATTGTATTTCCCTAAGGAGTTTATCTTTCAAATAAGGTCATAAAGAAATGCAGTCTCTCCCCTTAGTTCTCCTTGTGTTTTTCTTTTCTTTTTATAGCACAGCACACAGGAACAGAGGTATATTGTACTCTGCTGTGTACTTGGTTGTGATTAACTCTCATTTATCAGCCTCTTACTTACATACATCCTTTCGGTGGCACATGCAGTGCTTTTCTTAAACGTATAAAGAAAAACAAGTGATATGAAATAATACTAAAATAGAATGTTGATGAGTATTTTCCTATACACTGTAGTTGGTGTCTCTTTTGGCATATGTAATGTGTATATGTTGAGAGCCATAGGTACAGTATAATTTGCAGTGCTGTGAGCCATACAAATTCACTGGACTCATATATATCATTTATTAGGGGTGTGGGCACTTTGAAAAATATCCTTCAAGCTCTCTTGTAGAAGTTCTGCTAATCTGATGCAATAAGATTTTTTAAGTGCACGCTCATGGTTTAAACCTTTCTGCAACCCAATCCTGTTCACATTTACTTTTTAAAGTAAACCCCCCTGAATTTAGTTGCATTTTTTTATTGGCCTTTGGGTTGGACTAGATGAAGTACCTTCCAACTTTAAGATATGTTTCCAATGTAAGTGTTCAGAGGGTTGCAGCCGTGTGCAAAAGTTCCTATGATATTTTCAGTAAGGCTTCTAGAATACAGATGATCGAATTAATTTTAAAACAGAGTTTGAAAAGAATCGACACACATTCACAAGCTATGAGAGCATTTTCATGAAGCAAAACACTAAAGTATTTTGCTTCGCTTCTTTACATTTATACTCCACCTTTCCATTAAAAAAAAAAAGCCTAAGGCAATTAACAGTAAAATTCAGAACAACTCCTCTCCGAACTAATTCAAAAGCAAGCAACCAATATCACAATAAAATAAAGAGTAGTTAAAAATGGCAGCCAGTTTAAAATGTTATTAAATTATGTACGCTCGATCACATTTTAACTAACCAGGCTAATCACTGCATGAATAAATAGTAATAAAAAGCATATGTTAGATGGGAAAAGCTCCTTCTGATCATGTAAGTATTTTGAGCCAGTGCTGGCAGTGGGGAACTTTGATTTCCTCCCTTCCCCTGCAACCTCAAGTATCACCTTCCATATTGCTCTATATTCTGAGCAGAATTGCACTCAGAGGATGCTCTTCCTGGCAGGACCAAAGTCTGGATCCAGTCACTAAATTAAGAAACAGGGCATAATCCAGTCAATGATAAATATTGTAAGCCTCACTTATTTTTATAAGTTTGAAATGAGTAGGGTTAAGCATGCTTTGGCTGGGTTGTGCCATTTGAACATGCATCAGTAGAGCCACATTTAGTATTGGCATTCTCCTCCTTAGTTTAATGTGCCCCATTTTCTTACAAAGGTACCCAATAGCTAATAGTGATATAATTTATTGCAGCCTGCAGGAAACCTGGCTATCATTGGTGACTGAGAATTGATGATTGGCAGTGGACCTATAAATTATCCGCCTGACCCACGAGAGAGATCTGGGTGTCTAGTAGGCTAGTGCAACACCTGAGGACAAGTTGAAGGAAACTGCTCCCACCTGAGTTCTCTGTAGTATCACAAACCTATATGAGATTATGGGAGTAACAAAACAGGAAACAGGGATGGGGAAGCCAACCAGTGATTGTCAACATTATTCATTAGTGTGTACCTCTGAATTTGCAGGCAAGCACAAAAGTTGAATAGAGCTATGTTGATGGTATACATTATATAGAACAATCAATAAATAGTTTGATGGTCCAGACTTTCACATGTGTATGTCATTGGACTTCAATGTAACATATATAATAATAAAACGGTAAAGCATTTGAAAGTGAAATTGCTATCACAAGCTATGGTCAGTTCTGGATTGCTCCTAACAACTATAACTGCATTTTTGAACCGAATTACTTTTTAGTAGATGTCTTAAAAAATACTACTGTTCCTATAACATTTTTGTTTTGAAATGCATTCCAAGGAGGCAGTTTAGATTGCTATGTTTCAGATAACTGCCTTAATATATTTTTAGGGGGGTGGGTACCAAAAGAAGATAAAAAGTTCAACTCCTGCAGACAATTCCTGTACTTTTGTCATGTCATTATGCTTCCAAAGCCCTATCGCTGATTGGAAGGTGGGTTATCTGATCAGTAATATACATCTCACAATCTCAGCATGACATTTTTTGGCATGCAGCTTCATCAGCTGGGTAGCAGTGTATCGCAGTGTATAATTTTAAGCTGAAGAAGTGATTGGTATTACAATGGAGTGAATTTTGTCGGAGGAGGCTGATATACTTAGCTTCCTTGGCTGTGGAATTCAGAACTAAAGTTCTTGTATCCTGAGTGGGCAAGGACTCGGTGCTGTTTAAAATAATAATGTGGGACAAAGTTTGAGATCCTTAAAAGCTCCATATTCAAGTTGTTTATCAGACTGACCATATGTAGAAGAGAGGTAGCTGATAGCTGCAGCCCAGTGGTTAAAACAGTGGTTAAAAAGCAGGACTACAACTCGCTTCATCCCTTGCTAGCTAGGGATGGTGGGAGTTGTAATCCAACAACACCTGAGGGCCCAAGTTTGAGAAACACTGAGTGAAAGCATAGGTTATAGAGAAGTGAGTGTGGAACAGTGAACTTGGGAGACATGGGTTCAAATGTCTACACAGCCTGTCACTGTATTGTGGCCTGATTTTCCTACTGGGTTACTGCAAGAATAAAATGTGATAACAGTATATAATGCCAGTATAGAAAATATGGGGAGTGCTTGTGATAGCTAATATCAATAATTTTTCTTTTCACACTGGCCAGGATTTGAAGAGCTGCATTAGGTGAGCCCAAGGACTGGGCTCTTCCCATTTGATCTTTTTAAAACTTGGAATGGTAGATTCCAATCTGCTTTTGAAACTCTCCTGAATTTCCAGAAGCCTTGTATGGGGTGCACTGTTAAAGAAACACAAATCTATTTTGAAATAAGAGAAGGGCTTCTTCATCTGAAGTCATCTTCCACACTTATAAATAATAATATTGAGAACCACAATTATTTACTTGAATCAAATAGAAACATCAGCAAACAAATAACTCCAGCCAAAAGAAAAGACTCAGCAACTGCAATGGCATGACGGCATAATATTTTTTCTCATTATGGGTCTCATCACCATTATCTTAGTTATCCAAAGGACCTGACCTCTTAAACAACATCAACCGATAATTCTCTGAACACTTGAATCCATTATTTTTTCCTCCATTTCAGCCTTGTACTTTCAGTGATGTTAGCAAGTTGTTTTTCAAGTTATGACATTGGGATATTGTATCCCAAAATCTCAATAAGTGTGGGCACTCCACCAGAGATGAATATATGTGCCCTGCTGGCTATAACTTCTTCAAACCCTAGCACTAGGCCTCTCCCAAAACTGGGGACATGGTACCTAGCAGATACATTAAATCTCATCAGGGCATGATACCATATGTGGATTGTTTTTAATATATTTTCTCTGAAACAGAGCCATTTCATCTTCTGGATGTTCTTTCAGGGACTAGGTGGAATTTCTTCCCCTATAACTCTGTTCTAAATCACCCTAAGAAAGACCAGGTTTCCTGAGGAATCTTCTGCTAATGTAAACTCCCTCAAATCATCATCTTCACCCAAAGCCAAGGAAGGTGTGACAGCTGTTGTAGATTGCTCTCAAATTTCCCTGTTACAAAAGAAATTTGATTGATTTACACACTAGCTAATCTGTCTCTCATTTGTTCTTTTGTGAATCAGCAGATGTTGGTTTAAAAGTCCCTAAGTTGGTACTGTACCTTCCCTTTCTAGCCCCTAAAATGTCTCTTTGTCTGTAGATAAATGAATTATTTCATATGGGAACAAGGTTGGGTTTATTTGGGATTAATTTGGATTACCGTGTTTTCTTCTATACCATAAATATGCAGTGTTTGAACACATTGCTGAGTTTTTCAGTTCTGCTTGAACTTTGTTCTCCTAATTTTTCTTCTTCTTTTATTTAACCAGGAGTTAAATAGCTTTAATTACTTGGACCTATATAAACTTGCTGACCTATTTAACCTCACTTTACTGGAAAAAGCGGTGGTTGACTTCTTGGTAAAACACCTATCTGAGCTACAGAAGAACCACCCAGAAGAAGTCCTGACGCTACCATACTGCCTCATCCGAGAGGTCTTGAAGAGTGACCGACTCACGTCACTGAGCGAAGAACAAATTTGGCAGGTAAAGTGCAATGATAATTGGAAGTGTATGTTAAACTGTAGGAGGACTAGTACTGTAGACCCTTGAGCATTACAGAAAAGAAAATGATTAAGAACAAATCACGTTTTTTGTGGAAGCAACAGATGAAAATTATTGAGACACAATCTGACTGTGGCTGTGTACTGAGGAATTGTGACCGTGTGCAATGGAGTGCTGTTCCAGCAGAACTCATGCTTCATGACCAAACCCTGGGGTGGGGGAGAGCTGGGCAAGGATAAAGGTAAAGGTACCCCTGACCGTAAGGTCCAGTAGCAGATGACTCTGGGGTTGCGTGCACATCTCACTCTACAGGCCGAGGGCGCCGGTGTTTGTCTGCAGACAACTTCCGGGTCATGTAACCAGCATGACTAAGCTGCTTCTGGTGAACCAGAGCAGCACACGGAAACGCCATTTACCTTCCTACCGGAGCGGTATCTATTTATCTACTTGCACTTTGACGTGCTTTCGAACTGCTAGGTGGCCTATTTTGTGTAATGTCCTAATGCACTGAGTGTCCATCCATGTGTTCTGAAGGTGACCTCTGTTACATCCTTTAGATACCTCTTAATACATTGGGAAGGGTTGCATGCTTGGTTTTTATATCTGCAAAATATGTTAGTTTGATCTAAAAAAAAATCATTTGGGAGATCACATTCTCTGCTTTGTTGCATAATTGTGTGGTCTAAATTATTAAGATGAGAGACTGTTGTGCTGCCCCTTGGTGTTCAGTGTAATCTGGTTTGCAATGAGACAAAAATGCAGTGCCATCCCTGAAATGTGTTTTGCTAAGGAAGAGATGCAATATAGATATAGATATAATGGAAGCCAGAAAATCTAGTGTAAGCATCTTAAACTACAGTAGCACATAGTATAGCTTACACCTCTTGCATTAGTGTATTATTTTCCCAATACTAGCTTATGCTTATTGGAAATTTGTTGAAGGGCAGGGTTTAAAGCAACAACCTCAGTGATGATGATAAAGGGACTGGTTCATGAAATTTGTATGTCCACATGAACTCCAGTAGTTCACAGATCCTTGGACACCCCCGCATCCTATTCCTGAGAATTGTGTGGCATCACCAAGTTTCTGAACTGGGCTACAATGGCAATAGGCTCTTCTTGCAAGTGGGCACTTCTTACTAGGACATTCCATAGTGCCTATGCATGAGGAGCGTTTTACAGAGTGACTTGGCAGCACCTTAGTATAACCACCTTTGCCCTTCTCGAAGGGGTGAAGGAGGGGTGAATATTCAATCTCAAACCTTTATTGGCATATAGACAAAATTCTGAAAGGTTCAGTACAATAAAATCACTCGGCAAAATCTGAGTCTAACAATTAAAATTGCAAAGAAAGGATCTTTCCTCACACTCAATGGACACTGGGACACATTCTTGTTTAGCAGGATTTAATAATAATAATAATAATAATAATAATAATAATAATAATAATAATAATTTATTTATACCCCGCCCATCTGGCTGGGTTTTCCCAGCCACTCTGGGCGGCTTCCAACTGAATATTAAGAACAGTACAGCATCAAACATTAAAAACTTCCCTAAAGAGGGCTGCCTTCAGTTGTCTTTTAAAAGTAAAATAGTTGTTTATTGCTTTGACATCTGCTGGGAGGGCGTTCCACAGGGCAGGCGCCACTACCGAGAAGGACCTCTGCCTGGTTCCCTGTAACCTTACTTCTCGCAATGAGGGAACCTCCAGAAGGCCCTCGGCGCTGGATCTCAGTGTCCGGGCTGAACGATGGGAGTGGAGACGCTCCTTCAGGTATACAGGACCGAGGCCGTTTAGGGCTTTAAAGGTCAGCACCAACACTTTGAATTGTGCTCGGAAACATACTGGGAGCCAATGCAGATCTCTCAGAACCGGTGTTATGTGGTCCCGGCGGCCACTCCCAGTCACCAGTCTAGCTGCCGCATTCTGGATTAATTGCAGTTAATTCCATCAGAACTGGGCCAGATGGAAGGGCTACTTGTGCAAGTGTTTAGAGCAGTCGATGGGTGGTAGCCAGTGTCTTGGTGTTTTACTGTTGTTTTAGAAGGATGGAATAGTGGGTACAGGTGGCGACTATTTGGGGGAGAGGCTCCATTCCTGCCCCCCGTGTTCGTTGGTGGAACATGCATAAACCTGCCTTGCCCCTGTTTCCCCACCTCATCCAAAAGGACTGTCACATAGGCAGTTGCACGTCAGTTGAATGTGTGCAAAATGGTCGCCACTTGTATACCTTGTTTGAGCAGTGAGCATAAAATTTGTGCCTTCAGGAGAACCACTTAACCATGTTCCAGGGTGTCTAAGGCAGCCCTGTATTTTCATAAAATGTGTCTCTCTTCCTGTACTGAAGGACGACAATAGGTGTTTTATTTGGTGTATTTTAGGTTTCCAGAAAGGAAACCCCCATGAAAAAAAAGGGTGTGTATTCTGCAGCTAGCACTGTGTTCTTCGGTGGTTAATGTGCTGTTTTCTGAGTGGCAGCAAACTGTACACTGACCACTTTAGGTGTTATCATAATTGCCTCTCTAACGGTTACTAATGCTGTTACGTAGGATATTTAAGCTATTTTACTGCTGTGGGCAAATATATATATATATTTCATTCCTGGTCCTCCAGAATGAATTAAGACATACATAAATATTTGCCAATTCAAGCTTTCAGTGGGCAATAAGGAACTGTTTTTGCTTTATCTTAGTAAATAAGTAATTCCCTCATAGTCAACCCAATACAGGAAAATCAAATCAGGCCTGCTCTGTTGCCTCAAGTGTAGTTAAGTTCATCATTTTTGCTAAGGTTATACTGGTAATGCAATATACCATGGAAGAATCTAATATTCTGCCCAGGGTGAAGATTGGGTATGCCAGAGGATTAGTGTCAGGGTGCTTTATAGAAGTGAAACTTGATATACAGGCTGGAGACAGAGCTACAGAATCTCATTAAATTGCTGAATTGTTCATTACTGAGCACTCTCCCTTTAATAAAGTGCTCATTGACTTTGACAAATCCCCATCCCGTGTCTTAAAGGACAACAACAGTGCAGGAGGTGCCAGGAAAGGAAGAGGAAATTGGCCCAAATGATTGGGGGGGGGGAGTATGTATTAGGGAAGCTTATGAGGAATATTACTCTTTGGTTACTATAGCACGTTAATCGGTGTGACATTGGCAATGCCATATGCAGCCATGTTGTGTATGCACATGCATGCATGCACAGGAATAACTCTGATTTAGTATTCCACCCCAAGGCATCATCCCCTGGCTGAGCTTCCAATAAGCATCAGCCAAAATTTTAGTGGTGCATCTCCTCCTTTCTTTTCCGAAGGGCAGGACCCCTGGAGTGGATGGCAATATTGTCTAGGCATAAAGAATTCCTCCACTGTGTCACTGAAGTGATGACTCACCGCTAATGTAGATTCAGGTTTAGGTAGTTAGACGAAAAATATATATCTGACTTTTTGAACACTATTGAGGTCTGACTACGCATAGAAGTTATCTCAACTAAGCACTGAGCTGCAAGGAAAAGTCTTTCAGTATATAGTTCTGTATTTTCTTGTTTGCTGTGAAATATGCGCTTCTAGTAATAGTGAGGGTGATGAGGAGGGATGTTGATGATAATAAACAAGTTTGAAAAGTTGTGTTTTTAAACCAAAATACCCTATGTGCATTTAACTAAATGAGAAGACAATGCATTTTATTGATTATATTTCATTTGCTTTCGATAAGAACATTAAGGCCATTTTCTCCTTATTATCGCAGTCCATAGCAACCATGGGCAAAAGTCACCCTGTTGTGACTTCGGGCTGTGTTAAGCCTGGAGTCTGGGAGTGGGAACCATTTTGGGTGGGTGGGTGTGGATCCTTATTCCTTTCTCCACCACGCTCTACTGCCAGTATTTAAGACCACATGCAATTGTTCTGATTCACAGGCTCAAAGGAGGGCTAGTGTGAGGGGTTTAATGCAGGGATACAATAGAAGGATGCCCAGAATGCCAGAGGGATCAGTTCTGGTGCTTTCTTAGAATAAAATGTAGACTTACAAACCAACCTGCAGAGCCTTGCTGCCTTTACAGACTCTGGACAGACACCGAAACAGCAAGCGTTTGTCATGACTTGTCTGCACCCAGGAAAACATTTATGCATTAGTTATACATCAGTTTGGCCAGGGCCTCCCATTAGTTCACTTGCTGGCAGTTATCCAAGACTTACAGATAGCTCGCCTCTCTAGGCCAATACCATGCATCCTACGCCCACAGATAGGCATAGCATCAAAGCAAGTCAATTAGCATTGGTTACTGATGTTAGCCTTTTATAAGTCCTAACCTGGTCCTTATGTATTTCTTTTAAGGACCATCTTTGCCCATAGTAACCTGTCAGTCTTAAAATTGGCATCAAAAGCCCTGGTCCCTGGTCCTGTGGATGGGTGCACTAGATTCCAGGGACAAGGGCCTTCAAGGCAGCGAGACTGCACTTAGGAGTTCTCTAATCATTTCTAGGATGCTGTTGAAGACCTGCTTTAAAAAATAATTCTGGAAGGCACTTTATGTCCCCCTCCCGATACATTAATGATAGACAACTTATGTTCATTTCATTGTTGACCTATTTTTTTATAGTGTGAGTTATTTGTGCGCGCGAATGTGATGTAAATAACTCTAAATAAAAAAAATATTAAAACTAACCACAAAGGAAGGATATCCAAATTCACTGATTTTTGTGAAAGATTTTTCTTTTCTTCCTTTTTAAGCAGGCTTTGAGGTCTTGCTGTAGATTCCTATATGAAAATCACTTTTCAAAATCTGAAACGACTACTTACCACTACCACTTGTGGGGAGGTAGGTCATCACAGCTCTGAGCTTCATTGAGAAGAAGGGAGTGATATATAAACAATAAAATAATAATGGTAATGATTATGATGAATCACTGCGGGCACATCAGTTTGACTCTTTCTGGTCATGTGACGATCATTTAGTTCTGCATCAGCGTGGTGGCATTTGACATACTGCCATTGATGCAGCAGTAAGAGACAGGGCTGTCACGAAGAATTATTTGTCTATAGTACAAGTTCAACCCCCTCCCTTATTGAGTTGCATCTGTAAGATTTCTAATTTACCCAGAAGTCGGCACAAGTTTCTTGTTCTGTCCATATATTTACAATTTCAGACTTTCCTCCCTTTCCAAAGATCTCTCTCTCTCTGAAGAAGTGAGGGGGAAACAAGGCATATAGTTTAGTAAGGAAAAAGTGAAGAATTGGGACGCGGGTGGCGCTGTGGGTGAAACCTCAGCGTCTTGGACTTGCTGATCATATGGTCGGCGGTTCGAATCCCCGCGGCAGGGTGAGCTCCCGTCGTTCGGTCCCAGCTCCTGCCCACCTAGCAGTTCGAAAGCACTCTTAAGTGCAAGTAGATAAATAGGTACTGCTTTATAGCAGGAAGGTAAACGGCGTTTCCGTGTGCTGCACTGGTGCAGGCTCGCCAGAGCAGCTTCGTCACGCTGACCACGTGACCCGGAAGTGTCTCCGGACAGCGCTGGCCCCCGGCCTCTTAAGTGAGATGGGCGCGCAACCCCAGAGTCGGTCACGACTGGCCCGTACGGGCAGGGGTACCTTTACCTTTACCTTTAATATGTGAAGAAGTAATTAGGAGAATCTGAATGTTGTAGCAGTGCTGGAGACTAGGAGAAGAATTGTGAAATCTAGCTATGTTAGAGACGGCTTGTCAACTTGAAAGCCACTCTGAAAGTGGATATATATGGGAGAAAACTCTGGCAACATTAACTGTAGATAACAGATAGCAAGTATGTGTGTGTAGTTAGGCTTTCCACTTTGAGGCTCATGTAATACAAAGCATTTTGTTGTGAACTTGGGCTCTAATAGAGAAGGGAGGATGCAGCCTAAGGGAGGAAAAACACATTTATGTCAGTCGGAAAGTTCTACAAAACAGCCTTGGTAATCATCTATCTGCCAAGACCTTAAGGAAAAGAAGAACCCAAATTGGCTGCTGCAACCTGCTGATCAGGAAATGCATGAATGTTCATGCAGCTACCATTACTGGCTCTAATCTCCTGCGGTGCTGAGCTGTAGTCCCTGCCTTGGCAGCTCATAATGTGCTCTGACTGTACATCTGAAATCGGATGTCTGATTATATAGTTATTGAGATGGAATAGAGAAGAAGAAAAGGGTAGTTTTATTGATAATGTTTTGTATCATGACCTTTCTCCAAGGATGCAATTTTAGCCGCACAACAAGCCTGTGAGGGAGGTCAGGCTGAGAAACAGCGACTTGCCAAAGACTGCCCAATGACCATTCATAGCTGAGTAGTTTGAACAGGTATTCACCTCCAAACACAACCAAAACACGCTGGACATAATAATCATTAAAAAGCAAAACAAAACTGGCCCTTGCAAGGCCTGATAACCTGTGTAGAAAAAACCTCAAAAGCCACAAATCAGAATTTATGGAGCTAAAGGAATGAAGTGACTAAGAAAAGCGGATGATGGCAGTCTGAGAAATTTGGTCCATGTGCAGGTCTTTCATCTGCTCTGATGGCTGTGTCCGGCTTCTCTGGAACCAAAGCTCAAGAACTGGTAATCTGTCGCTGGAGAGTTTATCTGTCCTTTTGATGTTGCAAGTTACCCACCTCTATTAGTATTTATTTAGTGATTTCCTCCGCCACACTCTCACCCT